>NC_073304.1:228573609-228663609 GCF_027595985.1 Sorex araneus
GCGGCTGACGTCATACAGATTCTGGCAACTGAAAGTTTCTGGAACCCTTTGACAGTATGCCACCTAAAAGACTATATTGGGCCAAGCTCACTATTAAACATTTAAACCTTGGGATTTTTTTTAATCTAGTGACTAACACGGGTACCCGACAGAGCTATTTCTCTGATCACCACCGGTCACACATCACAACCACGGGGAAGCCCCTCTGATGCTTGTTCTGGAAGAACAAACCAGTTCTAAACATTCTTGAAGGGCTCATGACAGGAGAATGGTCCCAGTATCCCTCATCACATTTCGGGCCTTAAACAAGTTTTGTAAAAGGACATTAAGATAGACGTCTGGAACTGGGGAGCTGGGGACTCGAAGCGGCCAAGGAAGGGGAGGGTCTCTTGGCCCTTCAACAAGCCCATTCTCCTGATGGACTCCAACACCGCTGTTTGCTCACCTGGCAAAGCAGAGCGAGAGTCACAGCTCTACTTCAAACCGACTCTAATTGTCGGGGCTGGGGAGAGTGCAGCTGTAAGGCACTTGCATTGCCTGTGGCTGACCCGGGTTTGATCTCAGCACCACATGAAGCGCCCCAAGCCTGCCAGGAGTAATCACTAAGCACAGAGTCAGAAAGTAAACAAAAAGTAAAAGCCGACTCACCCTCATTTCTCTCCCAGTGCATCCTTTCTAGCTGGGAGAAGAGAATCACCCAAGGAAGCGCTCGTGAGGAATTCAAATGCACTCGTTTCTGTCTGACCACAGATTACTCAAGATTACTTCTTGAGATGATAAATGGCTGGCACTAATCCCACAATGCAAAGGGGGGGAGTGCTAACATGGAACTTCCCTTCCCTTCCCTTCCCTTCCCTTCCCTTCCCTTCCCTTCCCTTCCCTTCCCTTCCCTTCCCTTCCCTTCCCTTCCCTTCCCTTCCCTTCCCTTCCCTTCCCTTCCCTTCCCTTCCCTTCCCTTCCCTTCCCTTACCTCCCCTCCCCTCACCTCCCCTCACCTCCCCTCCCCTTCCCTTCCTCCCCTCCCCTCCCTTCCCCTCCCCTTCAACCCCTCCTCTCCCTTCTCTTCCCCCCCGCCCCTCCCTCCCCCCTCTCCATCCTTTCCCCCTCCCCTCCCCCTCCCTTCATCCTTCCCCTCCCCTCCCCCTCCTCCCCTTCCCTCCCCTTCCCTTGCCTTGCCTTCCCTTCCCTTCTCTCTATTATTTTTTTACCACAACTTGTGGTGCTTAGGGATTACTCCTAGCTCTGTGCTCAAGCATCACTCCTGACAGGGCACAGAGGATCATATGGGGTGCCAGGAATTGAACCCAGGTCAAACTCATATGTCACAAGCCCCCTACCCACTATACTATACCTCCAGTTCCCAGGGGACTTCATTTTTGTGCTTTGTTTTGTTGGGGGGGGTCACACTCAGCGGTGTTCAGGCCTTCCTCCTGGCATTACACTTAGGAATTACTCCTGGTGATGCTTGGGGGACCATATGGGATATCAAGGATCAAATCCGGGTCAGCCGCATGCAAGGCAAACGCCCAACCCACTATGTTATTGCTCCAGCCCCAAGGGACTTCTTATAGGTCCCTTCGTTACTTTTTAAAAAAATTTGAATGTATTTTAGTTTTACTTTCATTCTATCACAGATCAATGCGTGATCCTATTGCACGAGATTTGTTGGCCACTGTCATGAGGGTAACTCAGCACTGCAGCCGGACAGCTCCAGGGAAGAGGGTTAAGTGGAGAGACAGGTGCATGGATCATGGGTGCAGGTGTCCTGACAGGGTCAGCTGACTCTGTAAGGTTCCAAATGCTCATCTCAGTGTCTCTGCTCTCCTCATCAGGTCGAAGGCTACCCTTGGAGCGCTCTGGTCAGGAGCAGCCCTTCTCAACAGAAAGTCTAATAATGACCTTGAGAGTCGTGGTTACTTTGCTGCTTATGCAAGTGGCTATTAGGTTACTGGAAAGATTGTACAGCAGGAAGGTGTTTGCCTTGCACTTAGCTGACCTGGGCTTGATCCCGAACCCCACTGGGGGTGATTCCTTAGCACAGAGCCCTGATTCCTTAACACACGTTAAGTGATTCCTTAACACACACACACACACACACCGGTTGTGCCCCCCCAAAAGAGTGGGTGTTTAATATTGATGACGGAGGCTATGGAAGTGGTTGTGATGATGATGGCATCCCATAAGTCCACCGTCTTAGCCCACTAGTGAGGTGGCAGCTCTCTCTCCCCATCAAAATGTCGTGTCAATTGTCAACTGCAACTGATGTCTCCTGGAGAATTTCGACAATTATAAACTTTATACTGTTTGTGGGTGGTGATTTTGATAGGGCAAGCTATTGTTTTATTTTACCTATGAATAATTTTAGTGGAAGAGGCAGCAGAAAGGCAAAAATATGTGAACAAAAAATGATGTTATTTGCATTACTATTAGACCAAAAATGAATAAATTCTATGTATGATTAAGCCGAATGTAGCTTGAGAGTAGAAAATGAGCACCCCTTAAAAATATTTATTCTTCTGAAAAATGATGCTTTTTACATTATTTATCTTACTTTGAAATAGTGATCAATTCTGATATATTAAGCTGGGCTACTTCATTACTTAAAAGCTTTAAAATGGTAAGAATCCCATGCCTACCTCCCCACAGGCCGCCCTATTTTTACTCCTTTCCCCCAGCACTTAAGAAAAAATTGCCTGCAAGGATATTAACTCTTGAACACCCCAAGCTCTAAGTGTCCATGTGGTAGAAGGCACACTGAATTCAAAGGTGCGTTTCCCCTATAAAAATTCTAGTTCAGGGGCTGGAGCGATAGCACAGCGGGTAGGGCGTTTGCCTTGCAAGAGGCCAACCCGGGTTCGAATTCCAACATCCCATATGGTCCCCTGAGCACCGCCAGGAGTAATTCCTGAGTGCAGAGCCAGGAGTAACCCCTGTGCATTGCCGGGTGTAACCCCCCCCAAAAAAACAGGAGCCTGAGTCATGGTAGGGCTTTTTCCTTGCCTGCGACCAACTTGGGTTCAATTCCCATCACCCCATATGGTCCCTCCAGCCCACTAGGAGTGTCCCTGAGCTCAGAGCCAGCAGTGAGCCCTGGCTGAGGACAGCAAATAAGTCTAATTCAGGGGCTGGAGAGAGCACAGTGGGTGAGGGGCTCCCCTGGCATGTGGTCAACCCCGGTTTGAACATCCCCAGACTACTTAAGGTCTTCTGCCCACCTCCAGGAGTGATTCCTAAGCACAGAGCCCCGAGTAGTCCCTGAGCGCCACGGGGTGTGGTCCAAAAGCAAAAACAAAACAAAACAAAGAAGTGTAGTAGAGTTCATCTCTGGTGAGAAGACGCAATGGTCTTAGGCCTTTGTCATAACAGATGTTCCCGCAGGGACACAGAGCAGAGCTGGACACTCACTGGGTGTGGTTGGGTGTTTCAAGGACCTTTCGAGAAGACGTGTCCTAGATGAGGTAGTCGCTAAAGACTCTGCTCCGAGTGTCATTGATATCAGACTGTGAGCGATCACCACCCGAGTGGGGCAGGCAGGGACCAGCTGGACATTATGATTTCAGGGAACTGTCTCTCTCCTCCACACCCTTCTTCTTCTCCGCTCTTGCTCCCATTCAACACGCTTCAGGGGCAGTTGGAAGAATATTAATGGAGTTCAGAATCCATAAAGGGCTCAGGGGATGCTTGGATGTGAGTACAAAGGGCAGTTACCTACCTCCTAGGCTTATTGAGTGGCTGCGCTAATTAATGAACAGGGATGCTTTGAAAATGAAAAACACTATATTATCATAATTGGCAAGCTCCTTCATGTTTTCAGCTTCCTCATCCACAGAATGGGGATAATAACATGCAACCCCCCGGGGGTGTTGGGAGGATCCGTGTTAACTCTGACCTGCTTTGTGCTTTCATATTCCAGAACAAATTTTACAGTGCAGGGCCGAGGCACATCCAGTTGAATCCTGTGGCCAGGCTCCGTGAGGCGGAGACTGAAGTGAAGAGGATGTAGCTCACTGGAGAAAGGTGGATGCCTGCTTTCAAACAGTGCTCAAGTTGTCAGAGAGGTCCTGTGCTGTTTTTCATCCTCCAGAGAGGAAAGGGAGAGGGCAAGAGCCACAAACCCAGAGCAGATCCTATGACACCGCCATGAAGTGGGTTCCATTTAGGATGAGGTTGGTCCCCAAAATAAAGGAACCGCCAGGACCAGCCGCTTCAACAGCAAAGGTCCAATTTCATTTTTCTCCCATCACGAGTCTCTAGCAGTGTTTCTCCTCCTTTTTTTCCCTGACCTTCCAACCTTGTCCCCTTCCTGGGGGTCCCTGTCCTATGGGTTGAACCCCTAGTCTCTGTCAGCAGCACTCCACGTTCATCTATGGCTCCCTAGGATATGGACTATCCTAGGGGCCCACGTGGCCCCCGGTTGAGAAACCTTGTCTAGTGGTTCATAGTCTGGATCAGATATAGACAGTTTGCCCCACAAATTCCTCCGAGACATAGACACCTTCAAGTTCATGACTCCACCATCCTGAAGGAGCCTCGCGTCTTAGGTTCTTTCAGAATCTGTGAGATCAAAACTGTGTTTTGTAGAATAAGACAAAGATGCTCCTGGCCTTCTCACGCTCTTGAGCGGGAGGGTGAGGGGACAGTGGACGGCTGTATGGCTGTGTCATGGGACGTTGTGGTTACCCTGAAGGTCAGTGGGAAAAAAGCTTATGCACGCTGATGTTTCCAACTTTTGTTTGGATTCCTGCCTGCGAATATTAAAAATGTAGTGCGTACCAGTAAAATTCTTTTGTTGGGCTTTATGAATGTTTAAGAACATAAAGGGGGTCCTGAGACCAAAAAGTCTGAGGACCCCTTACCCTTACTTTATAGTCTTTGTTCTCATGGACCAAAAGTGTTGCTCTGGCTCTGCCCATTACGTCTGCATCCCCACTAACAGGAAGGGCGGGAAGGTGGAGGTAAGAACCTTCCAGAAAGTCTCGGCACTTGCATGCCATTTCTTCGATCTCATTGGCTAGTGCTTAGGCATCTGAAAGGAATGCTGATCAATATCGTTTCTAGCCTGCCTGTCCATCTGAAGGCAAGAACCCATTTCCTGAGGAAGTAGGTTATTTGTAACCTGTTCACCAGGTGAAATGTGTGAGAGACAGTTTCTTCAGTCTTGAGATGGGGGCATGCCTCTTGCAAAGCACAGATGGCTCCCTCCTCCCCCCTTTTCTGCAGACAGCCCTGAAGATGTTCCTAACCCCTCATGTGTCTGTTCTTACGTTCACTCACCCCCTTAAATTGCTTGAAAGTTGAGCCCAAGGGTCCTTTGTGATTGAATACAGATCTCCCCCCCCCCATAAGCCAGAGCTGCAAAGGAGTTGGTGTTTTCCAAACGGGGATCCTGATGGGATTTCATGAGCGAGAAGTGGAGGTGAGAATCCTTTCATGTGGTCAGAAACCTAGAAGAAAAAAAGCCATGCGGTAACTAGCACCTGAACAAATTAACAAGTGAGAACGGTGTTAATGAGGCCAAAATTGAGGGGTTGCCTGGACTCAGGAAGACCAGATAGCTTTCCTCAGCCTCTATCTTTGACCTGGATCACCCATCACTCCAATAGTGCTTTTTAATTTTTTTAAATTTTTTATTTTATTCTTTTATTGAATCACCATGTGGAAAGTTACAAAGCTTTCAGGTTTAAGTCTCAGTTATACAATGCTCAAACACCCATCCCTTCACCAGTGCACATATTCCACCACCAAGAATCACGGTATACCTCCCCCCCTCCCTCCCACCTCCCCAGCCCCCCACCCCAATAGTTCTTTAACACCAAACTGGACACTGCCAGGGAGCGTTCACACAATGATCTCCGAAATTGGGAAGTCACACCATACACTGGACAGTTATTGTACTGGTGCTCTACGAACGGCGGGCCCATTGAATGCTCCAGTGAATTGGAGAGCCCATCCCGGAGGTCCCTTGGGGTCACACGCTGCCCGTATCAGACGGGTCAGAAACTTGGGTGAGCCTATCTCTGTCTCTCTATCTCTAACAGCTCCCACTCAAAGCCTTGGGTCCTTTGACTGGACGGAGACCTCTTGTGTGCGTTTGTTCTCATGCTTGTTACTGCTTGAGGTTCTCATGACCAGTGGCTGGAGTGGATTTGGTTCTTTGCATTATTTCTTTTAAAATTGTCTGTGGGGAGTCCACACCCAACAGTGCTCAGGGCCCACTCCTGTGCTCAGTGATCACTCTGGTGTGGATCAGTGCTGGGAATGGAATTAAGTCCTCCACATGTAAGGCAAGCACTCTATCCACTCTATTATTCTTTAGCCTACTTGTCGCAATCTAGAAACTAGACAGTAGAAGGGTATTTGATGTGTAAATACCACCATTTTCCCTCTCTTTTCGTTGCATTTGAGTTGAATACTTTCTCCCAAACCTCTGCACCACCAGCGTCTCCTGGGGGTTGGGGGGGGAAACACATCTTCCAGGAACAGTACCCTGGGGGTCCAAAGCTGAACCCCTTTCCGCCTACCTGCAAGACTTGTGGTCTACTTTCCATCCACCCATCCCAGCAATGAGAAAAAAAACTGTCTGCGGTGACTCTGAGTGAGGTCTTACCCAGTCCCAAGTTTTTGCATCAATGACGTTAGAGTGTGGGCGGGGTGGAACGTAGCATCTGAGAAACAGGAGTCCCAGGCTTTTTTTTTTCTTTTTTAAATTTTTATTTTATTTATTTATTTATTTAGTATCGAATCACTCATGAGACACACAGTTACAAAGCTCATCATTGTTGGGTTCCAGTCATACGGTGTTCCAACGCCCATCCCTCCCCCAGTGCATGTTTCCCCACCACCAATGTCCCCAGTTTCCCTCCAGCCACCCTCCCATCCCACCCCAACCCCCACTCCTCAAAGGTTTTTAGGAAGTCCAGACTCAACGTCACACAGCAGAAGCCAGCGACAGAAAATGTCAAGGCGGACAAAGGCCAGTGGCTTCTCTGGGCTTCTGGAAAGAGGGAGCGACCCTGCCAGCTCTCTCCCTGCACCACCTCTGAGCAACGTGGGCCAGACACGTTTCACTCCACACCACCCTTCCTGGGGGTCTTCTCACCAGTGTACAAATTTGCTTCCAATCCCGACCACTTGATTTCATCTCTCCTCACCTTGCAGAAGGCTTTTTGGAAGAAGGAGCGCAATGGTCTGCAGCCAGCCATCCGCACGGCAACTTGACTTCTTCTGAAAGAGAATGTACCGGATGCCATGGCATGAAGGCGACCCACGTATCAGAACATTCTCGGACACAGCATCGAGTCCTGGAAGGCACCACAACGCCAGAGATCTCTCTGGGCCCCATACCGAGCCAATTTCACAGGGGCACCCCAGATGGAGCAGGTGCAGTCTCACCGCCTACTCCAGATGGAATCCCGGTGACCAAGAGCTTCCACAAGCAAGGCCCAAGTATGCGGGTTCCAGAACGGAATCTCCAAGCCGCATGGAAGCAGAGGCCCTGGGCTGTCCCTTCCTGGCTCCCTGCCCACTCTGAGACCTGGCTGTCACATCCACAAGCTTCCTTCAGGGGTGCCATCTTAGCGCGCCAACAGCCCTGGTCTAGAGATGCCCAACTGAATCCCCGGGTGGATTAGTGCCCTACAGAGATGTCTCTGGAACCCAACCATTTACCATTTTAGGATTCCAGAAGCACGTGACGGCTCTTCAGCTGCACGAACTCTCATGATATTCAAAACGAGCAATGGAAAATAAATTATCTAGCGTCTGCCCCTGGCAGGCAGGCAGGCTTGAAAGGTGGTGGGAAAATTCAGGCAAAACATAATGCCCCCAAAGTTGAGAGAGAGAGTATTGGGGAAATTGTCTGCCATAGAGGCAGGGTGGGGACTGGGATGGAGGCAGGGAGGGGATACTGTAGACATTGGTGGTGGAAAGTGTGCACTGGTGGAGAGATGGGTGTTTGATCACTGTACGGCTGGATCTCAAACATGAAAGCTTGTAACTGTATCTCACAATGATTGAATAAAATTAAAGAAATTTTTAAAAAATAACACCCTAGGGGTTACAGAGTAGTGGGAAGTGTACTCCCTAGGTCCTGGGGGTGGTCCTTTGGGAGAGAAGAGCCAAATCTAATTTTTGGAGGGGAGTAACAAGACCTAGGCTTGCGGGCCCGCCTCAGGTAGTGAGAGGGACGCTCCGCCCGAAGGGTCTGAGAGGGTCTGTGAGGCCCATATTGGTGTTTACCAACAGTGTCACCTCCAGCTCAGGCTCGGCCCATTCGAACGGCCTGCTCCTGCCTCACGGCCATGCTCCTACCAGAGTCCAGGCTGAGGTGCCTGAGCCGTGTGATGCGATGACCCCTCAGAAAGCACTTCCAGGTCATCCATCCTTCCCAGATCTGCGGGCACAGGGGGAAGAGTTGGCCCCGGCCTGCCTGAACCGCTCATGGAAAGATCCCTAGGGTTCCGTGGATCAGACTGGAACTCTGGGACCCTCCTCACTCTTTCTCTTCCCAGAGATGTCTGACTGGGAGACCCCAGCCCTCCTGTGGCTTCCTCCACCCAACACTGTGAACTTTGACCCACGCAGGCCGCTGGACTCTTCTGAGCGGAATCCTTGCAAGTCCCTCTCAAGTCCACTGGGCCAATAGCTCTGGGCTCACCTCCTCCGCTCCTTCCCCTGGGCCCAGTGCCCGCCCCACTCTGCACCCCAAACCTGCCTCCCAAGCCCACCGTCAGGTCATTTTTCTGAGGTGACAGCACTCCCTTCTATGAGGAGCTCCAGAATGCCCACTCCTCCAGGCAGCCTGCCGTGGATTGCCTCCTTGCTTCCACTTATTTACCAGACAGAAGGGAATGTCCTTCTGTCATCTCTGCTTCACAGGAGCTCTTTGTTTCTGTGTGACCCCCTGGAGTGGTGGCCTTTGTGTCTCAGGTTGTGAGGACAGGATCTCAGCCCTGTAATTTCTGGGGGAGCCTTCGGGCGATGCTGATAAGACAGCCTGACCACAGGGAGGCTTGGGCTTCTGATGTGTCCCATGAAAACCCTCTGGCCAGAGCCACCCCCTAAGACTTCCACCCAGAGGTAGGAACCTTGCAATGCTGTGGCTCATAGGCAATCATGGGTTGGGGGCAGTACCGGCACGCCCTCGGCCCAGATAAGATCCGGAGCTGCTGCTCGAGAAACAGACCCTCTGCTTGTACAGACTATGATCCGAGAGGTCTTCTAACCCATTTTGGCACCCGAGCGACTTCTTACAGACATGCATCTAGACTGTGAACTGAACTAAAATATCAGAAATCCAAAACTGCGCGGCCACTATCGCGGCCAAGTGAGCTCATAGAATCTTCATTCTCAGCAATGAAAAGAAATTATTAAATGATGCCTTTTCAGCAGGCCTGATTGTTGGGGGGAAATTCCAAACAATAATAGTGAGTTCTCTATTGAAATATTGAATATATTCAAAGTATAGAGAATAAAATGAAGATCATTAGCTACTTAGGTGGGGGCTGGATGGGAGGGGGGTATATTGGGGTTCTTGGTGGTGGAACATGTGCACTGGTGAAAGGATGAGGGTTCATTCATTGTATGACTGAGACTTAAACCTGAAAGCTTTGTATTTTTTTTCTCATGGTGATTCAATATAATAAAAAAAACAATATCTATTAAAAAAACGCTCTGGCCAGGTCAGCAGTGGGTGGGGGTCCCAGGCCTCACTCTCTTCCAGTGGGGTACCTCTACTGTCCTGTCACAACCCCACTGATCTCCTAGGGAGTGCAGCTGTGTTCAGTCCCCCTGCTTGTTTATGTGACCCTCTTTCCTAGAGATGTGCCCATTTCAGTGTCCTCTTAATTACGACTCATCACAGGTCCGCCAGCTGGGCTCTGGAAAGAGAAGCCCCATTCTTTTTTCTTTTTGGGTCACACCCGGGGATGCACAGGGGTCACTCCTGGCTCTGTACTCAGGAATTACTCCTGCCGGTGCTCAGGGGACCATATGGGATGCCGGGAATCGAACCCGGGTTGGCCGCATGCAATGCAAACGCCCTCCCCGCTGCTATCACTCCAGCCCCCGAAACCCCATTCTTGTCTGTGGGGCTCTGGAGTTCCACTTTGCTGGCTATCCACCCAGTTGACCAGAGAGGTGGTTTGCACAGGGAAAGTGGGGTGACTGCATCAAAGGGAGCACAGGTCAAGCAGGGCCTCCCTCTAGCGTCTGGCACTGCCTCTGTCCCTTTGCTTAGGAAGAAGGATCTGTTCTTGCCCAGGTACAGCTCACTCACCTGGTGGGTGGGGGAGGGCCCTGCTTCCGCCCTTTGACTGGCATGAGCCTGCTCTTCTGGCTTGGGCCCTTGAGACGAGAGCAAATGGGACTAGGCGAGGACCTGTAAAGCCAGCCCTCGTGGCTGGGCTGATCTTCCAGACCTCTGCTCTCAACATGCCAATGTGTCCGGCTTGACCCCTGACTGGCTGGGGACTGTTCAGCCCAGGTCTAGAACACCGGGCAGATGCTGAGCAGAAGGAGCAGGTTTGGGAGAGGCCAAAGCCGTCTGGATCCCCTCAAGAAGCAGGACTCCCCTCCAGGAACACGCCCGAGCTGTCTCCGAGGGATCAAGAGCGAATGATCCTCTTGGTGGAATGTAAAGTAGCAGAATGGGAGACTGACACCCAAGGATAGTAGACATAAGGGCCAGGAGGACCACTCCATGGCTTGGAAGCCGGCCTCACATGCTGGGGGGAAAGGCAGCTGGGATAGAGAAGGGACCACTAAGTGAATGATGCTTGGAGGGCTCGCTCGGGATGGGAGATGTGTACTGAAAGTAGACTATGGACCAACATGTTGGCCACTTACTATCTGCATTGCAAACCATGACGCCCAAAAGGAGAGAAAGAGAGAGAGAGACAGAGAGAGAGAGACAGAGAGAGAAAGACAGAGAGAGAGAGAATGTGCCTGCCACAGAGGCAGGGGCGGGGTGGGGGGAAGGGATGGGGTGGGGGTGGTGGGAGGGATAGTGGGAACACATGGTGGAGAATGGGCACTGGTGGAGGGATGGGTACTTGGTCTTTTTATGACTGAAACGTAATCACAAAAGTTTATAAATCTGTATCTCATGGTGATTAACAAATATATATAACAAATATATATATTTAAAAAAAAGAGTGACTGATTCTCTAAGTTGTTAATTTTGGGGGGTAGCACATTGCACAGTGTTGCGCAGAAATGACTTGTTGGACCAGCGGTCGGGTGGGTTGCCCTCTCAGCTCCTGTCAACGCATCGAGACAGAGGGGAGTGTGTGGTGGGGCGAAGGGTGGGGGGATCCGCCTGGGCTCTGGGAGAGAGACTGCCAGGATCGCCATCGAAGTCGGCTGAGGGAGAAGAGTGGTGCAGTGCCATGGGGCTTCTATCTGGGATCGAAAGTCCCTCCTGGTTCATCTTGGGTCCTCCTGGGGATAGGACAGAGATGTGCTTGATGCAAAAGTGCTCACCAATAGAGGTGATAAAAACATTCTAGCATTTGCACGTTCATTTGGGGCGATTCCAACACAAAAGCACCACTAGTACATAAGAACCTTTGAAAAATGCACCTCGTGTGGGCAAACGTAACACCAGAAATGCTGACACAGTGAGCATTTGGCCCATTGGTAGTAAAAAGTGGGGTTCTCCCCACTTTATTTCAACACTGTGGTTTACAAAGTTGTTCATAATTGTTCGATTCAATATTTCAACACCAATCCCACCACCATTGTCACCTTCCCTCCACCATTGTCTTCACTTTCCCACACCTCTCAAGCCTGCCCCCATAACAGGCTCACAATAATTTACCTTGGGTATTGTTTGTTACCACTAAGTGGCCAAGGAATGATAAAAAAAATCTCCATAGATGAAAATTTGTGAAAATTGTTGTATCTCTGAGAGTATCTTGCCTGCACGCCTGGCTGTCTTCCCTGGGGCCCCTTGGAGGGGATGGGCTCCAGCTTCCCTCCCCGCCCCGAGCAGAGCTCCCGGTGGCCAAAGACCACCAGAACCTAACCACAGCCATGCTCGAGGCCCCTCTCCACACGTTCGGACGGGCGTCACGCATGAAGGTACCAACAGAGGAACCCAGGTGTGTGTAATCCCATCAACGGCCAACATCCAGAGATTTAAAAGCGAGCTCTTGAAGCCTACTTCTCCCTCTGGGAGAAACTGGCAAGCTTCTGAGAGTTTCCTGCCCACATGGGACAGCCTTGCAAACTTCCCATGGTGTATTCATATGCTAAATCCACTAACAAGCTGGATCCCATTCCCCTGACCCTGAAAGAGCCCCCAGTGTGACATCATTGGGAGGGCCGAGTTGAGAGAGGTTGAGAGAGACTTCTAAGATCTCAGGGAAAGGACGAATGGAGAGGTCACTGAGCCTGCTTGAGAAATTGATGATTAATGGGATTTTGTGATTGTGATCATTGATCGTTGTATCTCACCAGGGTGACATTCAGTCCTTGTCTGAGTTACTAAGTTGTTATTGCAAGTTAAGCCCTCTATGTTAATATTTTGGTCAAGAATGGTTGACTTGGGCCTGAACGATAGTACAGCGGGTAGGGTGTTTGCCTTGCATACGGCCAACCTGGGTTCAATCCCTAGCATCTCATATGGTCCCCCAAGCACCGCCAGGAGTAACTCCTGAGTGTAGAGCCAGGAGTAACCCCTGAGCATCGCTGGGTGTGACCCAAAAAAACAAAGCAAAAAATAAAAAAGAATGGTTGACTTCTACATTACATCCCATCCAATCTGGGGTGCCACTACTGGGATGTTAGTGTTGTAGAATTTGGAGATGACACTCCAGAAAATCCAGAATTTTTAATGGGGCGGTTCTTTAGCTCGCTGGAGGCATGGTGGTGGCTTTGGGGTCCGAGTGAGGTTACTGGGGCTATGTTAGGGCTCGCTGCCCTCCCCGCTCCTGAGATCACCCTGAAGGTCTCAGTCAGGAAAAGGTACCCAAGAAATTTTGTGGCTAGTTGATCTCTTTTGAGATTTATTGATGAGTCTTTGGAGCAAGGCTGGTAGGTGAGCTTGCATGGTGGTGGTGACAGGATGTGGGACGGAAAAACTATTTTTAGAAAGGTATCTCTTCCTCCAAATAGGGAAACCCCAGATTGGAGTATAGGACTTCATCCACAAGGGCTGGATCTCAGTCCCCATCCAATGGCTTGGCTGAATAATTTTGTACAGTGTGCAGACTGTACCACTGTACACAGTACACTGTACACTGTACACAGGCATACTGGACAAAGTTTGGGATGGAAATGCAAGCAAAAGAAACTAAGATGAAAACAGAGAATAACCCTCTCCACAGAGGGTCAGTTCTGTTTGCTTTGGAGTTCTGAGTCATTTTTGTACTATTTGACCTTGAGTTTCAAGCCTCAGGTGCTCGTAAATTTTGAGTAGTTGGAAGAAGGATTTAATTGAAGTTGATGAGCCTCCGACTGGCCAGGCAGGTTTTCTCCCAAAAGAGGAAACTTCTCTCCCACCAAATCTCTAACCCAGAAATGCTGCACAGTGCTAAACTGAAAGCTAACTCCCTGCATTCATTTGCCCGTTCCCCGTTTGTCAGATACCTCAGACAAGCAAACACTGTGGGGTACAAAAGATCTTCTTCTGTAGGGTGGCTAAACATCCCGGCAAAGACTGACCCTGGGAATTCGATTGCTTGAGTTTGAAGAGCCAAATAAAAAAGGAGTCACATCTGGTTCCATTTTTCTAGTGAAATTATCTCACACTGACCAAGTAGGTCCTTTCCTGAGTATATAAATACAGAAGACACACACATGGTTGTTATCAAACAGTATTGTGCAAAATTAAATGGGCTACTTTATGATGAAATGGAGAAGAATGGCAGGCATTTCAAATACACGAGTTTCTTTTCACGGGGTCTGGAAGCAATCACTCATGAAGACAGCTACTTTATCTCTTAGCGTGTGGACCATTCTCGAAGGGACATCAGATTAGGTTAAAATCAGTGGCATGGTCAAACTGTCAATGGACCAGAGAGGCACAGAGCCGGACTGCCCAGTGAATTGGGGGAAGGTCATCTGCGTTAATGACAGATAACACCCCTGCTCTGGGTCTTTAGGACCCAAGGTCTCAAATGTGCTGACCATATGTGAGCTCAGAGCCAATGGGAAGGACTTACTAGGATTTTTATATTATCTTTGGGTCTCCGACAATTACTGTATTGTTGCTACCTGGCTTCCATCCTCACATTGTCCTGGGCTGTGCCCGATAGATGAGAAGCAGAGATCAGGGAAAGACCCCCACGCCTTAGCCGGGGTGGGCATTTATTTATTTATTTATTTATTTATTTATTTATTTATTTATCTATTTATTTATTGTCTTTTAGGGTCACACCCGGCAATGCACAGGGGTTATTCCTGGCTTTTGCACTCAGGAATTACTCCTGGCGGTGCTTAGGGGACCCTATGGGATGCTGGGAATCGAACCCAGGTCGGCTGCATGCAAGGCAAACACCCTACCTGCTGTGCTATTGCTCCAGCCCACGGGGTGTGCCTTTAAATGGCTCCATACTGAGCCAGGAGTGAATGTGAAAAGGGTGGGCTGGAGGTGATATTCCCAGCCGGGCAGTTGGTGGACACTAACATTGTCCAGCGGCTACTCCAAAAGAACACCACACCCTCCCCCAGATAAAATGTCCCCCAGGACCTGTGTGAGCAAAAGGATGTTGGGGGGAGGAGAGTGAGACGATGAACTGCGAAGTAATAAAAGGTTACGAGGTTGGGAGAGGGAGTGGGGTCATGAAATTGTTTCCCGTACCACCCGGCCTTGGAATTCCCAGATGCTCTCATTTTTATAGGCTGGGTTGGAGCAGAAGAAACTTGCTCTGAACTGGGACTCACGAATGGTGTGTGAACAATGCATGAGTGGGCCAAAAGAAAGGACCCTTTGAATCGTCCTGGGGAGAGGAGTTGTCTCTTTATCCAGAATCTCCTTCTCTTGAACAGATTAGGTGAAAATCAGTGGCATGGTCAAACTAGCAATGGACTAGAGAGGCATGGAGACTTGGCTGCCCAGTGAACAGGGGTAAGGTCAACTGAGTTCATGAAAAAAAATAAAAACAGAGAAGAAGGTAGTTAGTGCCCCATTTTCTCACTGCATACATGAAAGGGAATTGAAAATGTTTAGAAAAATCAAAGATCTTCTTAGACACCTGCAGTTCTAGCCAATGAGTCTTCTCTAGTCCGTTGAGATTCTCTGCTTTGCAATACTATTCATATTGGTTTCCCATGCGTGGAATTCCAACACCGCACCCATCACCAGTGCACCCACCTCTCTCTCCCAAGGACCCCAACACCCTTCTATCTCCATATCCTTCCCCTAGCCTAGTGCAATTGTGGGGATCAGTTCTCCCATCATTTGCCTTTGGCCTCTTATTGCTACCTTGCTCTAGACTCTGGTTCTTTAAGTCCCACCCCTGAGAGAGCCCATTCTGCACCTATCCCTTTCCTCCTGACTTCTTAAGTGCTCTTCAAGTACCATTCAGCAGAGATCATTGTTGAACATGCTGGAAGCTTCTTAGTGAAATCAGGGTTCAAATGCAACCTCAAGAAGGCATTCCCATCCTTGAGATCCTTTATAGCATTCGAAGAGACTATGTTTAGTAGGGAGAAGAATTAGAGAGATGGAGGTCTCCTTGTGTGCCTGGACCAAGGATTCAGATGGCTAAAAAAGACCCTTGCTAGAGAAGATGAAAAATAGATTTGTGTGGTATAAATTCTGGGGAAATCACACTGTTGCCTACCACCCATAATTGGATGGTGGATGATGTGGAAAATGTTGATTCATTAGAGTTCAGGCTTCTCTAAAAGGGCCCAGGTGGGGCATTAGTGAGAAGGAACCCACTTTATGACTCGGAGTTTCCATTTCCAATGGCAAGTGGTGGGTGTGGTAATGGGAACAGGGTGGGCTTCTGGAGGAAAAGTGACATGAACTTGAAACCTAATCGCGCCCCTCGTTTAGCACTCTGGCTAGAAGTGGTTTCAAAGTCTGTGACTTGAAGAACCTCTGGAAAAGTGGGCAATCAACGGGAGTGAACCTTTTGGTCCACTATGGTTCACAGATAAGTTGACACCCCACCCTTGATCGCTCCTTGATCGCTCCTCAATTTCCTTTCACACGGATTGGAGAGTCTGCATCTGACCGACCTGATTTGGGAGAATAAAGTGCATTCACTATCCACAGGGATGACCTTGTGGGAGCCCCTTGCCATGTTGAGAAACAAAAAAAGAAAAAGGGAAAGGACAAAGAAACTCATGCTGTCCCGAGTGTGAAGTTCACACTTAAACGTTCCTGTATGTCAGGAGCAGGCGGGCTTCCTCAGCTCCACAGGCTCTGAGCATCTCCTGTCAACTCTGAAGGAAAGAACGGAGCAGGCAGAGAAGAACGGGGCCCTGGCGGCGAGGAGAAGACTGAATGGGATGTCTAGTCGGCTGGTCCAGACCGAGGTCCTGCTTGGCCTCACAGGGACCACCGCTCTCACCCTTTCCCCCCCCCACAAAAAAACACGCATCTCCAGGAGGGAAGCACTGAGCTTCCCGTGCCTCCTCACCCTGAGGAAACTATGCCTGACAAGCTTCCAACTTGCCCTGAGAGCTTGAAGCTGCTCCAAGAGGGAGAGGAAATGAAGTCTGGAAATAAAGTTCAGCGTTAGAAAAGCGCCCGGTTCTCCCACCTCATTTCTGCACTACTTCCTGGCACGGACCGGAGAAGGCTCATTTGCCAGACCTGCAGGTGTCTAAGACGATCTTTGATTTTCCTAAACATTTACAATTCCCTTTCATGTGTACCGTTCAGAAAAAGAAAAAAAGGGGGCACTGAAATCGAAAATGTAAATATTTCAGCAAAGGTGAGTCGAGTGAGACGCCAGACTCTTCTCAGAGGAGCAGAGCACCAAGGGAGGCACCAGGAAGGAAGAGAGACGCGAGAGTAGCCAACGGGCACGGCCCTCACGCCGGAAGGGGAGGAGTCACCCGGAAGGGGAGGAGCCTTGCTCTGATAGCCAATCGGGTGCTTGGGCTGGCTGGGTCCAAGGTGAAGAGCGTTGCTCACACCCCAGTCTGAGGATGATCCTTAAGCTCCTTAAGATCCCTGGGTGAAATACAACCATCTTCACACACTTTGCCCCTAAGGAAAAGTTTTTGGAACATTTTCAGTGGTTTATTCATAACAAACAATAAAAAATAAATTATTTCGGTACTGGTTTGGGACAGGGGTTGAGGTTTGGGATGGAAACATCCAAAATACGGTGGTGGGAAGGTGTAATGCTGGTGGGATTGATGTTCGAATATTGCACTGTAGCGCTGTTGTCCCGTTGTTATTCGATTTATTCGAGCGGGCACCAGTAACGTCCCTATTGTGAGACTTGTTAACTGTTTTTGGCGTATCGAATATGCCACGTAGTTTGCCAGGCTCTGCCGTGCCGAATATTTAATGCAATCAAATATTGTGAACTTTATAAAATAAAATAAAACAAAACAAAAACAAAACAAAAAAGATCCTTTTGCTCCAGGTCTCAAGGTATTAAAAAAGATGGCTTTTAGATGGGTTCAGGAGGGAGTTATATTTATTTGGCCCCTTCAGGTGGAAACCCAGTAATTTAACGTCGATTTTTCCTTTAGAGACGTCTTTATATTGAATGAAGAATGAATGCTTCTCTGGACTCTTAGGAAAATATACTAGAAAATTGACACGCATCCCATTTGTCCTTTCTTCCCTTCTATACTGACCTTTCCGTTTTAATTAAACAGCTCGGACACGCAAACTGTAGCCACACAGAAACGATCATGAGTATGGGTGGAATCGAATATGGACACACATTGGGGAGAGTGCTTACCCTCTCCTGGAAAATGCCAGGAGATTGGCTAAACAGAGATATACCTTTGCTCCTGGGTAAGCAGACACAGTAAATGCTCATTTAACCTGTGGAGAGACACTGGGAAACTGATTTTAAGTAGAACAATTCTAATGATGCAGACTGGTATTTGCCTGGCACTTAATTTTTCTCATCATGTGTTCTGGCAAATGAGACATATGGACATTCGTTTTACAGTATTGTTCAGAGGTCCATTATCCCTAAAGTATTCTGACAATGTAACCCAAAATTGATTAAAATTGCAACAAGATCTTGGAATACTTGATAAAACAATTCTAAAATGCTTTAGGAAGAATATAAAGATGAAAATAATCAGGAACTCCTTTAATAAGAAGGGAAGTAAGGGAATTAACTCTCTTAGAATATAAATTGCAATAATTTTGTAGCATCATACAAGTTGAGGGTTATTTATTTTAGTGCAATAGATTAGAAGCTTTCAAAAAATAATCACACACATCTCAAGATTCAGTATATAAAAACGGGTATTTTTAAATAAGTGAGGAAAATTATTGACAGCTATTGGAACAACTAGGTAGCCATCACCTCTTGTCCCCCAGGTAAATTCCAGATGCTCTAAATCTAAAAGTAATAAATCCATGAAAGTACTAGAAGAAAGGATATTCAGATAAATCGTTGATTGGAAATTTCTAGGCCTGGTAGAAATGCTATTAGCTATAAAGAAAAAGACTGGAACAAATAAAAGCATTTCAAAAAGTCTTCTGTACAACAAACACCATAAACACAGTGAAAAATGAGACTGAAATAGGAAAAATATTTAGGATGCATGTTAGAGGGCTAATATTCCTAAGACTGAAAAACCTCCTCATAAGTCAAGTAAGACAATAAAACAGTAATGACGCTCAGGTTTCAAAATTGCTGATAAAATGTTTTCAAACTTGTATCGTCAGAACAGTATTTGAGACATAATTACATTTTAAGATGTCCACTGTTTATCTAAAATTAAAATTGAAAGGGCTGGATTAATAATATAGAAGTAAGTACTTGCCTTGCTGTTGTTGCATATAGTCCCACCAATACCACTGGCAAGTAACCCCTGAGTGAAGAGTCGGAAGTAATCCCTGAATACCACCTGGCATGTTTCCCAAAAACAAAAATAAAATTTAATTAAGCATCCCATATTTTTCTTTGTTAAATCTGGGAGCCCTATTTCCGACACATGACCTCGTTTTGACCAGGAAGTAAGTTCCATGAGGTTGAGAGACTGTTTCCCAGCCATTTCCTCATCTGCCCGGGTCAATAGGAGGCTGAAATTGGAAAAGGTGTGTTAGAAGACCTTTGCCCTAAGAGTATGCAATACACATGCGTTTCCCTCCCTTCCCTTTACCGGGGCCCTTGGATGGGGAAACTGAGCTTCAGAAAGGAGTCACTAACTCAAGTCCACCCAGGTTTACAGGATGGAATTGGTCCTTGTCCTCTGGATCAAACTTGCCCACTAGACAAACTAGCCCCTGTCCACTCCCTGGTCTGGGTTCTCCGGTACCCTTGTAGCTCTCTGAATTGTTCTTGCTTCTCTATCCCTGGTGTCAAACTTTTTTTTTTTGAGTCACACCCAGAAATGCACAGGGGTCACTCCTGGCTCTGCATTCAGGAATTACCCCTGTGGTGCTCAGGGGACCCTATGGGGATGCTGGGAATCGAATCTGGGTTGGCTGTGTGCCAGGCAAGTGACCTACCTGCTGTGTTATCACTCCAGCCCCAGGTGTCAAACTTTTGCCCTTTCTTTGCTCTATCAACAGGATTAGTAGTGCTAGAACACAAGCATTCCAAAGACTGCTGATTATAATTCCTTGACAGCTCTTGAAAGTCGGTGGTAGGGAATGTGCACTGGTGGAGGTATGGGTGTTTTATCATTGTGTGATTGTAACTCAGACATGAAAGCTTATAGCTATATCTCACAGTGAATCAATAAAAAGAATTTTTTTTGGCTTTCTGGGTCACACCTGGCGATGCAGAGGGGTTACTCCTGGCTCATGCACTGAGGAATTAACTCCTGACGGTGCTCAGGGGACCATACGGGATGCTGGGAATCAAACCCAGATTGGCAAGGCAAACACCGTACCCGCTGTGCTATCGCTCCAGCCTGAATCAATAAAATTTTTTTAATTTACAAATGAAAAATTAGATGCAGTCTATTCAAATGAACATTTTGAACTTTCGTTGGTCTTAACGAAACTGACAGAAGTCAATTATTTCAAATAAAATTTAAAGCTCATCAGGACCTGGTGTGCACTCCAAATTAGAGTCTTGGAATAAATTCTATAACTGTTCTATACAATTCATTATTTCATTGTTTTGTAATTGTGCATGCTCAACTGTTCATACATTAGGTATTTAAACTATCTAAAAAAAAAACGGAGTTCTTGGGCCACGTCAGGCCATCAAAATTCAGGCAATTAGTAAAATTCTTAAGTCCCCATATTTCCTTGTGCAGGGCAGTTTTCACAGGTCTGGAGTATCCATGGTTGGTCTCAATGTTGTGAACACTTGGCCTATGCCAAGTCCAACTCTGGCAAACGGGCAGGGAGAGATCAAAGTGATGAGTGTAGGTGGCCCAGCAGATCAGAGAGGCGTTAGGATGGGCATGAGAAGCCAGTATGGTGTGGCTCCTGCCCTACTGTGTTCGGGAGACCTTGGCTGAGGGTAGACAACCTCTTTCCTCAGACACCTTCTGCCACAAGACAGACCTAGGACTTGGGTTTCAGTAGCGCAGCTCCGTGATGCCACCCCATCAGCCCTCACCTCCAGGGTCTGCTCTGGGAATTAAATTCCTCTCCTTTCCCTCCTCATTTTTGCACCTCTCATTCATCATTTTGATCCTAGGAGGGATCATTTCGGACTATCCCTGCCAATGGCCAGGGGAGGCATCTCTCTTTGCTTTGGTAGCCCTTCCTGGGGGAGGGTGGTGATGGTATGCTCTCTCTCTCCCCTCTGTAAGGCTGTTTTGTTCCAGGAGACTTGGGTTCCTTCTTCTGACTACTCTGTCATCTTCCCCGGAGCTCAGGTAAAACTTAGTCCTCATGCTTCTGCTCAGGATGTACTTAGGTAAGAATCACTGTGCCGGGGCTGGAGCAATAGCACAGCGGGTAGGGTGTTTGCCTTGCACGTGGCCAACCCGGGTTCAATTCCCAGCATCCCATATGGTCCCCTGAGCACTTCCAGGAGTAATTCCTGAGTGTAGAGCCAGGAGTGACCCCTGTGCATCACCAGGTGTGACCCAAAAAGAGAAAAAAAAGAATCACTGTGCCTGTAAGCTAGTTTGCCCTGGGTGACCATCGTTGGTCATTGCTTCAGCTTAGAATAATAAAGCACTAAGTTGATTTCCTGGCCAGAAAACCGGCTTGAATTCTGTCTGGGTCCCCAGAATCACAGACTCACAATTTGTGATCCAGGCATCATAAGAGGTCAGTGAATTCAAGAGGTCCATCCACATGGCTGGGGAAAATGTGTTTTTTGTTTCTGGAGAAATTAAACATGTCTTTATTTTATTTTATTCACCTCTAATGGAAATTGGCATGTTCTTCAGATATATGTAGGCCACTAACCAAAGTCATATCTGACATTTTCCCCCCTATAGACTGCAGAGTTATGTATCATGGGATAGCTGTTGAAATTCTTTTTCAGCGTTATTTATGCTCATTCCTACTTGGAAGGTATGGTAAGTATTAAACCTGCCCCAAGAATTTCTTAGTGTACTAATAACAAACACACGGAGTATTATGTTTCCACTTACAAATATTTTGATAATGGGTTTTTTTGATGTAATTGGTTGCCTTTCATTTCTTTTGCATTGAAAAATAGTTAAATCATGACAAACAAGTTGATAGATAAATCAGAAAATGAGGCGTCTGTGCATTTGATTAATATGTATTTTTTTTTCAATTTAAGAAGAAAATGACTCCAGCCGTTTAAGGAATTATGTTGAGGAGCCTCACCGGGCACACGAGCCACTCGGAACCCCTGCATCAGCCTCTCGGGGTGGGGGGCCGTAGGAGGGGTCCTTACCAGTCTCCATCTGCGGCGCCCACCTGCCCGCCCAGCCCTCATCATTGGCTGTGCAAGGACCAGAATGATGGAGAACGGGGCTCGCCCCGACAAAATCCCGCCGTCTGTCACCTTGCGAGCTGCTGCCTTGCATGGTGCAGCCTTCACGGGGAGTCCGGGAGCACCTGTGAGCAGGATCCTGAGCCTTTGGGCAGCAGGGGGACCGGAGGCACTTCCGGCGGTCCAGAACCAGGTTCGGATGGACTGACCCGGCCTGAAAACGGTGTAGCCGCACCGCCCAGGGTATGGGCAGCCGCCCCAGGGGGGCAGCTACTGTTTGGGTCCCCCACAGCTTCCTACTCTCGCCTGGTCTCTGCGCCTCCCTCCTGCGCACCCCCCTCTGTTGGCTCCCAGCTCTGTGCTCTCGTATCTGGAGCTCTGACTCCTTCTAGTGAGCACTGAGCCCAGCAGCCGTCTCCAGAGAATGGGCTGACCTCGAGACTCAGTGAAGGTCCTGGGGACAGTGGCTGTAAGAGGAAGGAGGAGGGATCCTGTTCCAGTTCATCTGGGAACCAGGGTGAGCCCCTTCTGGGATTCCTTCCCTTTTTTTTAACGAATCACTGTGAGACAGACCTTTATAAAGCTGTTCATGTTGGGGTTTCAGTCATACAGTGTTCCAACACCCATCCCTCCATCAGTGTACATTTCCCTGCACCAGTGTCTCCAGGTTCCCTTCCGTCATCCTCCCTACCCCCAGCCTGCCTCTATGGCAGGTGCTTTTCTCCTCCTCCTCCTCCTCCTCCTCCTCCTCCTCCTCCTCCTCCTCCTTCTCTTCTTCTTCTTCTTCTTCTCCTTCTCCTTCTCCTTCTCCTTCTCCTTCTCCTTCTCCTTCTTCTTCTTCTTCTTCTTCTTCTTCTTCTTCTTCTTCTTCTTCTTCTTCTTCTTCTTCTTCTTCTTCTCCTTCTCCTTCTCCTTCTCCTTCTCCTTCTCCTCCTTCTCCTTCTCCTTCTCCTTCTCCTTCTCCTTCTCCTTCTCCTTCTCCTTCTTCTTCTTCTTCTTCTTCTTCTTCTTCTTCTTCTTCTTCTTCTTCTTCTTCTTCTCCTTCTCCTTCTCCTTCTCCTTCTCCTTCTCCTTCTCCTTCTCCTTCTCCTTCTCCTTCTCCTTCTCCTTCTCCTTCTCCTTCTCCTTCTTCTTCTTCTTCTTCTTCTTCTTCTTCTTCTTCTTCTTCTTCTTCTTCTTCTCCTCCTCCTCCTCCTCCTCCTCCTCCTCCTCCTCTCCTTCCTCCTCCTCCTCTTCCTCCTCCTCCTTTTCCTCCTCCTCCTCCTCTCTCCTCCTCCTCCTTCTCCTCCTCCTCCTCCTCTTCATCCTCCTCTTCTTCCTCCTCCTCCTCCTCTCTCCTCCTCCTCCTCTTCATCCTCCTCTTCTTCCTCCTCCTCCTCTCTCCTCCTCCTCCTCTTCCTCCTCCTCCTCCTCCTCTTCTTCTTCTTCTTCTTCTTCTTCTTCTTCTTCTTCTTCTTCTTCTTCTTCTTCTTCTTCTTCTCCTTCCTCTCTCTCTCCTTTTAGACATTGTGATTTGCAATATTGATACTGAAATGTTATCAAGAATATCCCTTATCTACTTTTTACCCTCACATCTTGTCCAGCGTGATCCTGTGGGGATTTTTAATCTTTTTGGGTCACACCCAGCAATGCACAGGGGTTACTCCTGGCTTATACACCCAGGAATTACTTGGCGGTGCTTGGGGGACCACATGGAATTGAACGCTTGTTGGCCATGTGCAAGGCAAATGTGCTATCACTCCAGCCCCCCAGCGTGATCCGGGACAAGATTCCTTCCCTGGTTGAAGGGAAGAGGCTCCTGGCTTGGGTGGGGTGTGCTGCCCAGCTCTGAGCCAGTGAGATGTAGACAGACACACTCCTCATTGCTTTAGAAGGGAGAGTGTGTAAGGGACAATGTTAGGAGGAAAGTGGAGGAAAGTGGAGTCGTTCCAGACCGTTAGTGGCAAGGGCAGGCATAGCTTAGGGAAGAGACAGTACCCAGCTGAGAGTACCCTCTCTTGGGCTGATCCCACATGACAGTGATACAGTTCAGGATCTCTCCACAGGGGGAAGCCTTGCGCGTGTCTAAACAGTGTCACTGCTCTTGGTCCAGTAGATACCGCCTCCATCCCATCCCACAGTCATGGGGAAAAAAGGAATCTCTGTGGCCAATTTTTCCCAGTAAAATGGATCCCCAGTTGAATTTTTCCTCTTTAGGACTCTTGAAACAAATGTCACACTTGAATCCCGTCGATACCCTGCATTCTCCTTCCTCGCAAGGTCATTAATTATCTTTAAGGTGTAGAAACTCATCACATTTTACAATGTTTACTTGTCTTGTGGAAGGGCACTGTCCATTTTTTGATTTCCATTGGGAGGGAAGTGCGCTTGGTCCATACTTGGTAGTGACCAGGGGCTATTCCTGGCTCTGCGCTCAGAAGTGACCCGTGGGGGACCCGAATGGTACCAGAAATTGAACTGGGGTTGGCCACAGGCAAGGCTAATTAATACCTTACCACCTAAACTCTCTTTCTGGCCACTCTGTTTACTAATTCGTTCTATTGCTTTTTCTTCTTGGGTTTTGGGGCCGGAGCTGGGAATAGAAGTTGGAGTCCTGAATTCAAAACATGCGCCCTAGCCCAGAGGACTGTCACCTTGGCCTTGACTTGTTGCCTTCTTTCTAAGTCCTATTGTAGGCCTGAAACTTTATTAACAACAGTACTATAAATCACCATGCCTAAATTAAAAACATTTTTAAAAATTTTATTGAATCACCGTGAGATAGTTACAAGCTTTCGTGTTTGGGTTACAATCACACAATGATCAAACACCCATCCCTCCACCAGTGCACATTCCCCACCACCAATATCCCCGGTATGCCCCCCCTTTCCCACCCTCCCCCTGCCTCCATAGAAGACAATATTCCCCATACTCTCTCTCTACTTTGGGGCATTATAGCTTGCAGCACAGACACTGAGAGGTCATCATGTTTGGTCCATTATCTACTTTCGGCACGCATCTCCCACCCCAACTGGTTCCTCCAGCCATCATTTTCTTAGTGACCCCTTCTCTATTCCATCTGTCTTCTCCCCTCCGCTCATGAAGCAGTCTTCCAGCTATGGGGCAATCCCCCTGGCCCTTGTCTCTACTGTCCTTGGGTATCAGCCTCATGTGATGAAAAACATTTTTTTCAAAGGCCTGTTTAGTCAAATGACCCTGCCATCTCTCTGACCCCCAGCTCCCACTCCGAGCTGCTTTCCTGAACAGGACCAGATGGATTTCCGTGCCTGCACTGTGCTCCTGGGAGAGCACTGCTTGTGAGCCCAAATGGGTTGTTCATTTAGTGTGTGGACTAGAAACAAATTAGCGGGCCACCCTCTTGCTCTGCATGCACAATGTCTCCAACACCAGCTTTTCTTTGGGAGGAATAACTGCAATTGGCCGGGGGTTCTCTGAGAGCCCTGTCCTTGGGGACCTCTTCCTCCATTCTTTTGTCACTGCTCATGTCACGAGCACCTCCTTTCTGGTCATGTGAGAGGGGGGCTCCTTAGCCACCGGCATGCACAGTGGGCACCGTAAGACCACAGTCCCTTAGGCCAAGCTCCTAAGGGGCCTCTGAGTGTGACCTGCCCAAAGTGGCCATTTGCTCCTTGAGCAAGGAAGGGTCAGCCAGCGAAGTGCCTAGGGAATTGTGGGGAAGAAGCTTCTTTGACAGAGAGGTGCAGAACCTTTCCCAGAGGGACCCCACATCCAGGACTTGTGCTCAGAGCTGCAGAATGGTGGATTCTGGCCAGAAGTCCCAGAGGCTGTGGGCCCACACACCCTCTCGCAGCCCTGCACAGGACCTGGTTCCTTCGCTTTTTTTCTATAAGAAAAAGTCTGCTGACCTTGGTCATTTCCTCCCCATCAAACGCTGGAGCCATGAACAGGATATAATCTGGCTTTTCAAGTAGGGAGAGCTTTGGAAAGATGGAAAATTAGCAACATGTGGGCCGAGGAACCCAAAAGAAGACCTCAAAGGGATGGGGATGGTTGAGAGACGTTTCAGATGTCACAGGGACCCAGGGAAGGAGAGGTGGCTCCCTGCGGTTGGGGAAGGCCGTAGGGGCCTCTGCGCCCACCCCAATCTGGTTCTGTCTGAGATTTTCTTCTTTTTCTCTTCTCCGGCCTCTGCCAAACAGGGACGAACATTCTCCTTCTTAGAAAGAGCCTCTTGGTCATTCTGACCATGAAGATCAAGGAATAACCATTTTTCTCTTCAACACTCAACTGCCAGCCCTTGATCTTGTCCTCAGACTGTCCCCCGAGTGGGAGAGATTCCAACATGACAGTAAAAACAGATCCCAGAGGCCCGTTGCACTGCCTGAGGGAAATGGCACTGGCTCTCTGTTTCTCGCATCTTTTGTATTAACCAGAGCGCTGTCTGTGGCAGGGCAGCCCGCCTGGGAACAAACATGGAGTCTCACCTCACAAACCATAAGCATAACGGAACTGGCTCCAGCATCCCCTGGATCCAGAACGTGGTCTCTCTCAGACCACCTCGTTCTCACACTTGATCCTTTGCTTCTATTCCCATTCACACATTGGTGGATTTTCTAAACCCATCAGGCCCTAGATTTTTCTTGTCCCGATTTACTAGACCCTCCTGCTCAATAATACAAAAAATGAGGGGAGGACTCCGATTGGGCCAGCCTGGATCAATCACTGAGGAAATGGGGCTCTCTGATTGGCCAGTTCAGGATGATGCCAGACCTGGGCTGGGCTCTGCTGGGCAGCCCGAAGAACGTAGCAGGAAGTTGAAGAGGACTTTCATAGAAGAGAGAAAGTGGGGCAAAGGGGGGAATGGAATGCTGGGAAGACCCAAAAACAATGGGGTTAAATCAATCATCAATTTATGGTGTCTTATTTCCTAGGGTGACCGTAGCGGTTAGGTGGCCTTATGACAGCAGCGATAAATTCTTGTACCAATCAGGTACCAATCAGGTACAAGAAGCCAGAAGTCCAATCAAGGTGTGGCAGGACCAGAGATCTCCAGGAGAGACATTGCTTGCCTGGCTTCTCTCAGGCTGGGACAATCATTCCTTGATTTGGTGGCTCCCCCCCCCCCGTCCCTGTCAGTATCTCTGAGGGTCAGCTTCCTTTCTCTTCCAGCACCTCACCTCTTCTCCCAAAGACTTGTGTCTGTGGGTCTAGAGCCCACCTGCCTGGCCCAGAAGCATCTCAGGAAAGTCCTTCATTCCTCCTTTTTTCTTTGTTTTTTTGGGCCATACCTGGCCATGCTCGGAGCTTACTCCTGGTCTGCACCCAGAAATTACTCCTTTCGGTGTTCTGGGGACCACATGGGGTGCTGGGGATCAAACCTAAGTTGGCCACGTGCAAGGCACCCTACCACTTGTACTATTACTTCGCTCCCCCTCCCCACCCCGCCTACAACCATTCCTCTTTGTAAGGACTTAACTCACATACAAAGGTCCCAAAAGTTAGGACACAGACCTATAATTTGGGGGTCTCCATTCAACCCAGTAGACCCCACATGAGGAGGTCTCTCAAGGGGAAGAGGAATGTTTGGTTCTACTTTGCCCCGCCCAGAGAACTTTCTTCCAGGTGCCCAAGTGTCCAGATGCAGTTGGATATCCTCGGCACAGCTCTGGGTCATGTCAGCTCTCCATGGGGTGGGGGTGGGGGGCTTTTCACTTCCCTTTCTTCTTTCTGATCTTTCTCACTCTCTACAGCCACACTCTGGTGGTTCAGACTCTCTCCGGGCTGTCTTTACTGGCTGTGTAAGGAATGACTATTTAATTATTCCTAATTAATTAACGAATCAAATGAAAACTTTCCTTTGGGGGAAATTAATGAATTGGACCTCAGTTCCCTCATTTGTAAAATGGGAATAATGACAGCACCTCCCTTGTGGGGTGGTTCTGAGACTCAAATAAAACCGTGGGGTGCAGAGGGAGCACTCGCCACACACTGAGACGAGAGCTGTAATTACAGCCCTGACACAGGTGTGTTTCCTCGCGCGCTCCTCCTCTCATTTCTCTCGGGACTTCTCGCTTTCCTGCTCTCGTTTCCCCCTCTCTTGTTGGCTTAGTGCAGCCCCCCCCCCCCAACAAACTCTGTCCTCTGCCCCCTGAATCACCCATGTTCAGCCATGGCCCACCCTGGGACACTGGACTCCATGGGCTCTGGGCTGGGTCTGTGCCTCCAATTGTCACGAGGACTGGAGTGGTCCAGACGCAGCTGAACTTGGAGACCACTGGGAATGGGAGGGACACAAGAGTGGGGGTCTCATTAACTTCTCATACAGTAATGGCAGGGCACTTGGCCTCAGTTTTCTCATCTGTAAAATGGGATGTTGAGGCTTGGTTCTCCCTTGCTTTATCTCTGCATCTTTGCTCGAGAGAAGCCTGGGTTTTCTCTTGAACACGCCCTTCTTTTCTTTCTTGAAAGTATTTCTTTTTTATTATTGAATCACGATGTGAAACGTTACAAAGATTTCAGGCTTAAGTTTCAGTGATGCAATGCTCAAACACCCATCCCTTCACCAGTGCACATGTTCCACCACCAAGAACCCCAGTATACCTCCCACCCACCCACCCCGCCTGTGTAGCTGATAATTTTCACTTTACTTTCTCTTTACTTTGATTACATTCGATATTTCAACATAAAACTCAACTATTTTATTTGGAATTTCCTCCCCCCCCCCCGCCTGTCAAACCTGCTGAAAAGGCAGCATTTGATAATTTGTTTTCTCTTGCTGAGAATTGCAGATGCACAGTTTTGGATTTATGTATTTTAGTAGCTAAATCCAGGGAAATTTCTGCCAAAAATTGCATCATTGCAAGCTCATACCTCTGTTTATCAAGCCTTATAAGATGACAGTCGCCATGCTGCCCCACTGGAAAGGAAAAGCTGAGAGAGGAAAACCTTTCCCCTCCTGGGGCGGCATGGGGCCGTGGCTTAGTTCACAGTCTGGAGGCATTTCTGTAAGAAGCTGCTGGTGCTGAAGGTAGTTAGATGGCCTCTGGGATCATGGGCGTTCAGCAACCTTGGAAGTATTTCTTGAGATGAACAGATACAAAATAGTGAGTGTTCCTGTGTTCATTCATAAAAAAGAATCAACTCGGGATCAGAGAGGTAGTACAGTGGGTAGGGTGTTTTGCCTTGCATACTGCTGACCTGGAATTGCTCCCTGGCATCCCATCAGGTCCCCCAAGCTCGACAGGGGTGATCCTTGAGCACAGAGCCAGGAATATGGACTGAGCACTGACCACACACGAGTGTGGTCCCTGGTTTAGAAATCTTGAGAGATGGTGCTTGCAAGGCTAATCCACTTACCTAAACGTTTGCAGTCAGGGTAGAGAAAGAACTCTTGCTAAACTCTACTTTGTCATGCATAAGAATTGGATCAGTCATCCTGGGAGTGAACTAAATGGCCACGCCCTTCTTTTCTCTCTCCTCACACAAATAAATACGTTTCATTCCCGGCAATCTACCTAGAGTATCGAGCCCATGAGGTGGAGCCTGGCAAGCTACCCGTGCGTATTGGATATGCCAAAAACAGTAACAATAAGTCTCTCAATGAGAGATGTCACTGGTGCCCGCTCGAACAAATCGATGAGCAACGGGATGACACTGACACACTGACTGACATTCAATAAAAATAATCGCCTACAGAAAAATAATAAAATAGAATGTGATACGAGGAGGAAGACAAAAATAGGTGTGTGTTGCCATGACGACATGGTGGTACCAAGCAATCTTCAGGAGCTAAGGCCCGGGACTGTTTCGGGAGCTTACAAATATATTCCCTCCCTTCATGCTCTCAAACTGCTTGTGACATTGGGGGATGGGGGGTCTTGTTTCCATTAAACAGGTGAATAAACTGAGACTCATGGACTGTCCGAAGGCTCGGGTAAGTTACTGTCCCTGAAGTGGGTTTTGCCATTATTGGGATACTGGGCCTTTGAGCCCTCTGGCTGCTCTCTGCCTGCAAAAGGTTTGGGGGAGGCCGGAGCAGGGGGCAACACGCCCAGGCCTCCTGGGATTCATCTTCTTTAAAGGAAAATCAGAAATTCTAATGTTAGCTCCTCCCCCAGTGCAAAGGACTTCCTGCCCCCGGCTTCCAGCTTAGCCCTGGGCCTGAAAGACTCCAAGAGCAGGCTGCAGGCCCCAGAAAGCAAATCTTGACTTATGAGACTCCATTCGGGTGTCCAATGGACTTTCGGGTCAGCAAGCCAGGGTAGGGACAGGACACCGTTGGGCCAAGGAAGACCAGAGTGGGTCAGCCCCAGGGTGGAACAGGCCTGGAGGGAAGGCTGCGTCGGCCCCGCCCCAGAAACCGAGGAAGCCTTCTGGATGGAAGAGCCCAGCTCAAGGTACCACCTCTGGCTTCATGAGAGCCCCCCACCTCTCCCTCCCCAGGCCCCCACCCCTCCCCACCAACGCCCCTGTCTACCTGCCCACGCCCCGTTTGGCCCCCAGCCAGGAGAGCCGCGGCGACAGGGTTGAGCAGAGCTGCCTGCAGTGACTTCTGCTTCCTTGGCTCGCCTCTCCCAGCGCGCTCCTGGACTCCTGACCCGGATTATTTGCTCTCCACGTGGGTCCCCAACCCAGCGAGCTGCCTGCGTGCTGGGTTCACCCCCGCGGCCTCCCTTCCTCAGCCAAGCATCTCGGGCTGCTGGCTGACCTGCCTGTTCGTGATTGTGTACATATGCGAGTCATGCATGTATCTAGGGAAAAAGTTTCCAAGGCTTTAAAAAAAAATGCCATGGGGCAGTAATTGAGACCCTACCTTTCACCCATTGTAAGAGGGTGTATCCACACTATTTCCTGGGTGCAGATGGGTGAACCCTCACCTTGAAAGTGAATTGAGGGACTGGAGCGATAGCACAGTGGGTAGGGTGTTGCCTTGCATGCGGCCGACCCGGGTTCGATTCCCAGCATTCCATAGGGTCCTCTGAGTACTGCCAGGAGTGATTCCTGAGTGCAAAGCCAGGAATAACCCCTGTGCATCGCCGGGTGTGACCCAAAAAGAAAAAAAAAGTGAATTGAGGGGCTGGAGTGATAGCACAGCAGGTAGGGCATTTGCCTTGTATGCAGCCAACCGGGTTTGATTCCCAGCATCCCATATGGTCCCCCAAGCACTGCCAGGAGTGATTCATGAGTGCAGAGCCAGGACTAACCCCGGGTCACATCACCAGGTGTGACTCAAAAAGAAAAAGTAAAGTGAATTGAAGTACGTTGTCATCTCCTGGATAAGAAACCACAGGAGTCATGACCCCCCACCTACACTCACGCCCAGATCCTGGCCACCACTTCCTGCCTCTGTCCACCTTTATATCTGACCGTGTCACGCAATGACATCAGTGTGGACTTCTGTGTTTGGCTCCTTTCATTTAGCACCACGTAGTCCCAGGCCAGCCAGCCTGTGTAGCACATGTCAGCAGGGACTCCCTTTCCCCTACCTCCGGGTGGGCTGGGAACTGCCAAGAGGGGACCCCGCCCTTCCTCCATACTTCTTGGGAGACCCCCTTCCTCCCACAAACAGACAAAACCAAGCCTGTGTGATTCTTGGTGGGGCAATCATTTGAGCGGCCTTTGGGTAGAGCTTCCTCCGGGGATTGGTCAGGAGGGGGGGTGGGGAACTTCACTCTGCCTATCTGGGAGGGGGTTCAGCGGATCTCAAGCCCATGTTTCCATGAAGCCACGACCTCCGGGCCAGAAGTGAGACACCCACTTTCTCTCAGGAGTCCTAAGCCAGTTGCAGTGTTGCTCCAGATGAACGGGGCCCTCCCCCCTCCCAGGGCCCCTCCCTAAAGGGGGAACTAATGAGCCCCAGGAGCAGCTGCCTCCAAGTCCAGCCGCCCTAGGATCCCCTGGAACCAGGGCTACTCAGGGCTCAACAGCCCCTGTGGCTCTGTGGTTTGACCTAACATTCATTACCAAACGTGGAAAGCGCCACTTGCAAAACTTGAAGGCACAACCAGTTTGGTTTGAGCTTTGTATCCAACAGGGAGTTTTAAAAATCCCTTCTCTATAGCCTGAGGATGCAAAAAAAGCACAGTTGAAATGACATCTGTACCTATATGTTCATTGCAGCACTGTTCACAATAGCCAAAATCTGGAAACAACCTGAGTGCCCTTAGAACAGATGACTGGTTAAAGAAATTCTGGTACATCTACACAATGGAATACTATGCAGCTGTTAGGGGAGATGAAGCTATGAGATTTGTTTATACATGGATAGACATGGAGAGTATCATGCTAAGTGAAGTGAGTCAGAAAGAGAGGGGCAGACATAGAAGGACTGCAGTCATTTGTGGAGTATAGAATACCATCACATGAGGCTGACACCCAAGGACAGTAGATACAAGGGCCAGGGGGATTGCCCCATAGCTGGAAGACTAATTCATGAGCAGAGGGGAGAAGGCAGATGGAATAGAGAAGGGATCACTAAGAAAATGATGGCTGGAGGAACCAGTTGGGATGGGAGATGCGTGCTGAAAGTAGAGAATGAACCAAACATGATGTCTATATTTGTGTCTGTATTTCAAGCCATAATGCCCAAAAGTAGAGAGAGAGTATGGGGAATACTGTCTGCCATAGAGGCAGGGGGAGGGTGGAAAGGGGGGGTATATCCGGGATATTGGTGGTGGGGAATGTGCACTGGTGGAGGGATGGGTGTTTGATCATTGTGATCGTGGTGATTGAATAAAATTTTTAAAATAAAAAAATAAAATAAAATCTCTTCTAAGCGTGGCACTTGGGCTAAAATATCTTGATTGGGCAGGCAGTAGATGGTATTCTCTGGCCACAGAGAATACCACATGGTCCAAGATCCACTGGATGAGGGGACATTCTTGGTGGCATCTTGATGAGACTTCACATCATCAGCATCCTTGGGTAGTTTCCCAAGGTCCTGCTATTGGAAGTGTGTGGGGTGGGGGGTGAGAACTATGATGGCTCCTTCCCTCCCACCTGCATGGCTTTCTGATGCTGCGGCATCTCTCATCCCACCCTGCAGCCTGGACCAGGAGCCTACATAGACAGGCAGGAGTGAAATTTGGAGAAGGGACCTTGGATCCCAGAGGATTAGAGGAAGGGTCAGGGCTAAGGCCAATGGAGGATCAGACCAGACACCTCATTCACACCTCATCCCTCTCCCTGCAGGACCCTGGAATCGGCATCCCTACCAGGGGCCCGGGGAGGGGGGGGCATGCATACTCTGTGCAGTCTCCTCACCTCTAAGAGTCTTGAGTGTGTGAACTGAAAAACAGAGTCAGATCAGCTCTAACAGGAGCTGCAAGATGATGACAGAGAGCTGGTGAGATGAGAACAGAATAGGAAAAGCCCTAGGGAAAAGAGCAGTGGGGGCTCAATGGGGGGGGTCACACCTGGAGCTGTCCTCAGGAGTGAGACGCTGAAGGGAATAGATGGGGGGGTGACCCCAGGAAGACCATCAGGGAGGTGGCTGAAGGGTCTTATGGGGGTTCCTGGTGAGATGACTGGGAAGTATCGGTGGGTTCAGGATCTTGCGGGGCTCAGACTGTGCACAGGGAGACACAGCCACTTCCCCCTGATCTCAGGGTCCCAGTGGTCAGGGGTCCGCCTGGAATAGGTCGATCTCTGGGAAGAAGCAGGGAAGTGAGAGGCAGGTGGTGACGTGACCGGCTTCATCACTGGCCGGAGCAGGGAGGGGGTGCCCAGACCTGGATGACACAAGTCATTCTCATCAGCAGCACTAGGAATACTCCAAGAATAAAGAGGCAAAGTGAGGTCACCCAGCTCAGCAAAGAGTGGAAACGAGCAAGCAAGAAAGCCAGGAGGGCCACAGGCCAGCAAGTACAACTGGTCTACCAGGACTGCCTGACCCCCGGGCACCAGGCCAAGGCCCCGAGACCCCGGGGTTCCCAGGGCTGTGCTAAGGCAGCTCAGCCTCACAGACGGTCATTGTTCTCCACACCCCTTTGTTGTCCTTTCCCAGGCGCCAGGCGGGTGGAAACTGGGGAGGCAGGGGTTACCCAGAGATAAAGTCTTTTTATGAGCTTCCTGATTTAGCTGGGTGAGAAACTGGGCCAGCTGGCACAGTACCTGTACCTGGCTCCTCTGGGAGAGAGAGAAGCACTTCCCGGTCTGGGCAGTTCAGACACATGCCCTCTCCTGGACACAGAGGCTCAGCCCTGGGGCATGTCACTTGTCCACGAGGAAAATCTGTGTCCAGCCCTCTGGATGCACCCGTACCCACCTGAGCTGGTACTTAAAGGAACAAGTCCAGCTCTCATTTTGGGAGGAGTCTGGATCTGCAGATCATACCCCAAGATTCTTCTGGAAGGTTCTCTAGAGTCTTCCAGGGAGAGGGAAGGTGAAAACAATGAAAAGAAAAGCCAAGGAAATATTCATGTGTTTTATCTAAATTCTAAGTGCACTGGAAAAGCTTGGGGAGGAAGGCTGGAACATCACTGTCCAGGTGCAGGGGATTTGAAATGAAGTCATCTGAAATGTTTTTCTGGGAAAATAAGATTGAAAAAGATAAAGAGAGGAAGATGGGGGTGAGCAACGATAGAGATCTTAAGTAAACTTAAATAAACCTTTATTAAAACCCACTTTTAATTTAAAAAATACATGCACTGTAGCACTGTCGTCCCATTGTTCAATTTGCTCAAGCGGGTCCCAGTAACGTCTCCATTGTGAGACTTGTTGTTACTGTTTTGGGCATATCAAATACGCTGAGGGTAGCTTGCCAGGCTCTGCCACCATGCGGGCAGGATATTCTTAGTCGCTTGCTGGGCCCTCCGAGAAGGACAGAGGAGTCGAACCCAGGTCGGCTGTGTGCAAGGCAAATGCCCTACCCACTGTGGTATCGCTCCAGTCCAGTACAAAAATAGACTATGAAAAGATGCACTTTTTTTTATCTCTATCACTCGAGTTTAATGTTTTGTTTTCGGATACCACACCAGCGGCTACTCCTGGCATAGTGCTCCCACATGCAAAGTACATGCTCCAGCCCTTTGGAATTCTCAGCCCCTCTGTTTCTTAGATTTCCTTCTGCAAAGTAGTGATGGTTACTGATGTCTTAAGTCTCTTTCTGAGGTAACGGAGACAGTCCTTCCCTCTGGATCGTTGTGAAACTGAGTACTGGAAGCTCACAGGGCCCCTAATGGAGGGAGCCTTCAGATTCGCTCAGATTCTGATCCTAAAAGAACTCAGGCTACGACCACGAACAGGAGCACCAGGGCAGGGTGAGGGGATGGGAACACCTGCCTAAATGTCCTAAAATCATGAGACACTTCGATGTGCCGTGTGGGGGCTGCTCCCCATCTCTCTCTGAGGAAGTCCCTGTGGTATGAAGAGCCCGTGGGACTCCTACAACTTTGTCCCCTCAATGCTGACTGAGATTTCCTTTAGTTGTATCACTCTGAGGCCAAGTGGGTTCCTTCTCTCACTCACAACCAACCTATTGGCTCTTCACAAGGAGAGAGAAGCTCTCTCTGGCCTAGTGACCCTTCCTGCCTCTTCCTGAATCAAAACTTGGAGCTCCACCACCAGCAACATGAGTCTCCAGGACTCTCTCCTCCCATCTGAGGCCAGGTGGGAATCAGGAAGGTGAAGGTGACACCAGGACTCCTGTCAGCCTCAGACCATCTTCTTAATTTTTTCAGAAATTTTATTTTAGTTTAGTTTTTTTGTTTGTTTGTTTTTTGCTTTTTGGGTCACACCTGGTGATGCTCAGGGGTTACTCCTGGCGCTGCAACTCAGGAATTATTCCTGGCGGTGCTTGGGGGACCATATGGGATGCTGGGAATCAAACCCAGGTCAGCTGCATGCAAGGCAAATGCCCTACCCGCTGTGCTATCGCTCCAGCCCCATTTTAGTTTAGTTTTTAAAGAATTTTTATTGAATCACTGTGAAATGGACCTTTACACAATGCTGTTCAGGATAAGGTTTCTGTCATACAGTGTTCTGACACCCATCCCTCCACCAGTGAAATTTTATTTTATTAAAGCACCATGATTTACAAAATATCCAAAGTTATCTCCTCTCTCAACACTGTGGTCAAGGTTGAGTGTTAGCCGTACAACGTTCCAGCACCCATCCCACCACTTGACTCTGACTCCGCACCCAGCCTACCATCTTTGGTTTTTAAAGAACTGTGATGTATACAGTTTTAACATTTGCATTTTAGACATGTAATATTTCAACACCAATCCCACCATCTGTGTCAAGTTCCCTCCATCACTGTCCCCTTATCCCTTCCCACCTCCAACTCCCACCCCATTCAGGCCTGTAAACGTGTCAGGCACATTACAAAGTTCCAGTGGTTGCAGCTTAGAGCTCATGCTTCCATGTCGTTGAGTCTGTGTTTTGGATAGATGGTATAGGGCTCACTCATGTCATCAGTGTAACCAAGCTCTAAAGCCTGATTCAGTGTAATTGATTCCAGTAGCTGAATGCTGAATGCCCAACTCTGATTCAGTCTAACTGAAGCTCTGACTCATTACTTCCCTTTCTTATCTTCCCTCCTTGATTTCTTTCCATCTGTTAGAGCTCATGCTTCCATGTCGTTGAGTCTGTGTTTTGGATAGATGGTATAGGGCTCACCCATGTCATCAGTGTAACTAAGCTCTAAAGCTGATTCAGTGTAATTGAATCCAGTAGCTGAATGCCCAACTCTGATTCAGTCTAACTGAAGCTCTGACTCATTACTTCCCATTCTTATCTTCCCTCCTTGATTTCTTTCCATCTGTTAGAGCTCATGCTTCCATGTCGTTGAGTCTGTGTTTTGGATAGATGGTATAGGGCTCACCCATGTCATCAGTGTAACTAAGCTCTAAAGCTGATTCAGTGTAATTGAATCCAGTAGCTGAATGCCCAACTCTGATTCAGTCTAACTGAAGCTCTGACTCATTACTTCCCATTCTTATCTTCCCTCCTTGATTTCTTTCCATCTGTACTTCTCCTCTCTAAACACTGGGGTCAAAGGTGATCTAGGCATCCCCCGCCCCCTTTGCTATATTTCCTTATCCAGTTATTTTATATACCATGGACAAGTGAGATCATCCTGTATTTGTCTTTCTTCTTCTAGCTTACTTCACTCACCCTGAGATCTTCCAGTTACAACAAGGTTCCAGCATATTGCATGAATCCATCAATTTTTCAGCTGAATAGTATTCCATTGTGTATATATACTACACCTTCATAATCCGTTCATCTGTTGTTGGACACCTAGGTTGATTCCGTATCTTAGTTATTGTACTGAGTGCAGCAATGAATATTGATATGCATATATCTTTTTGAGAGAGTCTTTTTATGTCCTGGGGGTAGATGCCCAAAAGTGGGATTGCTGGGTCATAGGACAGTTCAATTTTAAGTTTACTGAGAACTCTCCAAACTTTATCAAACGACATTCCCACCAGTGGTGGATGAGTTCTTTTTCACCATATCCCCACCAATACAGATTGTTCCGACTATTTTTCATATGTGTCACTCTCACTGGTTCACGTGAGATGATATCTCATTGTTCATCAAACTATCTGCTTTTTTAAAAGAATTTTTTTTAATGAATCACCATGGGATACAGCTATAGAGTTGCTCATGGTTGGGTTTCAGTCAGTTTCAGTCATACAATGTTCAACACCTGTCCCTTCACCACTGTGTATTTCCCACCACCAATGTCCCCAGTTTCCCCACTATCCTTCCTTCCTCTATCCCTTCCTTTTCTTTGTAGTTATAGATTAAGGGATGCTTCTGTGTCTAATCCCTCATCAGCATGCTATTGATCATTGCCTGTTTTTTTGTATTCTACATTGACAACATTGTACGTGGTTTTAACCTTATCTGACTTCCATGTCTTAGTTCATTTGGATGTTTTGGGTTTTTTGGTTTTTTTTTTTTCACAGTGCCAGGGGATAGAATTAAGTTCTGCACAGGTGAGATATGCTCACTACCACTGACACATGGCTTGGCCTGTTCATTGATGTTTAATGTTTTTTTTGTCTTGTTCTGCCTCCCAGCTGGTACAAGGAGTTCCTGGGGTCCCACGAGACATTCTTGGCCAACAAGGACATTGGTTCAGCAAGGACCCAGGGATGTGATGCCACTGTGGCCCTGCAGTGTCAGGGATACCGGGCCCACTCCAGCCACACTGGGGCCTTCGGGGCCACATCTATTGGTGCTCAGTGGGGGATGGTGTGGTTCAGGGTATGTGTCAGGCTAATATCAGACACGTACACTCACTGCTGTACCATCTCCTTTCTCCATTTAATGTTTTTTTTTTTAAATCACTCATCGGCAGAGACTGGCAAGCTACCCGTGGCGTACTCGATATGCCAAAAACAGTAACAATGACAGTCCTCATTCCCCTGACCCTATAAGAGCCCCCAGTGTGCCATTGGTCTACACTAGCACATGGCAGGGACGAATGGAGATGTTGCTGGCGTCTGCTCGAGCAAATCGATGAACAACGGGATGACAGTGATACAGTGAAAATCACTCATGTCTAACCTTGGCAATAGTCCAGCCCTGCCTCTTAAACAATGGCATTTGGTTTGTTTGATGTGGAGGCCACCTCCAGCACCGCTTGGGGATTGCTCCTGACTGTACTCAGTGAACCATGCAGTGCCAGGGCTCCAGCCTGAAGCATGCACACTGCCCTTTTGAGCTCTCTCCCTGACTCCGTGCCATTCGTTGATACGCTATCTATTAAAACATCACCATTTTCACCCTGTGACATTTAGGCATATTTCTATTTTGTACCGTCATGAGTCAGGATGTCATAGTGCTCTTGCTTGTCTAGAGAATTCTTGGGGGAGCAGTGTTATGCGCCCTGATTGATGTTCTGGGGTGCAGGCCGATGTGATGGGGGTATAGCGGAGCTCCCTTTCTGCAGGGGATCTCCTTGGGGGACGAGGTCAGCCAGAGGGAACCCAGGCTCAGCAGGGCTCCGAGGTAGAGTTTTGGGGAGCAGGGCACAGGAAGTTCTCATTTTTAAAGGGGAATTTTGCAGTTTTAGCAAGTGGATCAAGAGGATGGGACATACTTGGTTCGTATGGGAGGAGTTTCCTCTCCTGGTGAATTTGCAAAGACGTGGTAGGGCCTCTTTCACGGGCCAGAACAAAACATCTGGATGTTGGCTGAACACCTGCTCACTCCCTTGCTGCATGTGAGAGATCAATCCAGAGGAAAAGGAGAAGGTGGCCTGCGGCTGGGGGAGAGGGGGACACTGGCCCCAGGGCTCTGACGTGCATGGCTACCCTGGCTCCCGGGTAGCATGGATGGGTTTGAGGGACCAAAGCCTCCACTCCTTCAAGCTGACCCACCAAAGGTCTGGGCTGAGGGGCCAGGTATGGCAGGGAAGTGCTCCAGACGCCCTCTCTACCTGTGGTAGGACGTATCTGCCGCCATATTGTCACAGAATCATGAACATTGAATCTCTCTCTCTCTTTTTTTTCTTTTTCCTTTATTTTTTTTTTGCTTTTTGGGTCACACCTGGTGATGCACAGGGATTACTCCTGGCTCTGCACTCCTGGCAGTGCTCAGGGGACCCTATGGGATGCTGGGAATTGAACCCCGGTCGGCTGCGTGCAAGGCAAACGCCCTCCCCACTGTGCTATCACTCCAGCCTTGAACACAGAATCTCTTACTGCACTGTTTCTTTCTTTCTTTTTTGTTTGCAAGGGTGCAAACCGAAATGGATAAACTCACACAGACACACAAAGGGAAAAAAAAAAATCAAGGTCCTGGGGCCAGAAAGCTGGTACAATGGGTAGGACACTTGCCTAATACATGGCCAACCATCTCTGGCACCCCATGTGGGGTGCCAGGAGTGATCCCCAGCCCTGCCAGGAGTGATATCTGAGGAACAGAACCAAGAGTGAGCCCAGAACCCTGCCCATATGTGACCCCAAAACAAAAAGAAAAGAAAATCAGGACCCTTGTGTCTCCCGAATGGATTTTATTGGCAACCCAAACCAAAATAAACCTGAATGGAAGTGCTTCTGGAAATTCAAAACTGTCCAGGGTTCCTGCAGGGGTGATTCCCAGCAGCCCCCTCCTTCCTCCCCCCTCCCGCATTGTCAAGTCTGCGTGTGGGGAGAGCTTCCGTCCATGCTCTCGTTGCCTTATAGGCTTGCAGCACGCTCAGGAACTTGTGTGAGAGCCCCAGGAACATGGTTTGGGTGGGTGTTCACAGCCCAGCTCGAGAAGAAGGAAGCAACACTTCCAGCTTGAGTGGATGAGAAAGAAAGGCTCAGAGAGGTTGACAGCCTTGCCCCGAGTCACACAGCAGAGCTGCGCTTTTGCTCCTCTCCCATGGGCTCTCTTAGCTTTCACGGAGACGGATGGTACTCAGGCCTCCGGGGGGACACCACCATTGTCCTGTCTGGGGCATCCTGACCAGAGTATCTCTTGTCGGGAACCCCCTGCTGAGAGGAACCAGCACCCCCCACCCCCACCCCCGGCCATTGCCAGGCGCCAACTGGGTCCTTTTCTCCAGGGAGCTCAGGGCTCTCCCTGCAGATGCCACCAGCCTCCCAAGGACCCCGACGGCATGACACTGGGAAGTGACTCCTTCTGCTCTTGAGGTCTCGGTGTCTGGAGGGAAGCTCCCAAGAGAAGCACATGTGCCACGGACAAAATAAGGAGCACTGGCCGATGAGGATTCCAGCGTCGGGCAGGACATTCTTCCCCTAAGCCCAAGCGCGACCCCCTTTAGCCTCCTCCCGGGCTCCCCCACCCACCCCCACCTCCAGACCTACATGTAGCTTTGAAAGTCTTCACTCCCCCTCAGAAGCCCAACTCCCAGCCCCCCGCCATACCTCCCCCCACTAACAGGTTTCTGTGGAGCTTAAGCAAATAATGCAAAATAAAATCATTCCCCCCAACGAGCCCCCTCGAAGACCTAGCCTGAGAGGGACCCTTTCATTTCCCTTTCTCTTTGGTTTTATTTGATTCCCGGCATCCAACGAGTAAACCTGGGCTGGGATTTGCCTGTTTTCCCTCCCCTCCGCGCCAGCACCTTTGGTAAGGCACAAAGTCCTTCTCCACTGTAAGCTACTCCCCGACTTAACGACTTATTAAAAACACTAATATGCTCCGTGACTTTGATGTCTGCCGAGCAACAAAAGGAGAGAGTTACTCGGGGCCACTGGAATCCTTGAGTTGTCACCAAGTCATGACACCCAGCCGTGCCGCGTGACACTGCAAATCAATCACCCGGGCGGGCGCGCGGCGGGCCTTTCCCTGCCTCCTGCGGGGCTGCTGCGGTTTAATTAGCTTTTTCCACACTCCCAGAAAGCTCCTCTGCGGCTTCAGCAAGAAAAGAGGATGCAGGCGGGTTTGTTGGGAGTCTTAGAAAAAAAAAAAGTTTGGATTGTTGGGGGGGTGGGGAAGTGTCTCAAGGAGAAGCAGCAGAGAGAGAGTCTTTGTACTGTTGCTTCCGACACTTCGCCTGAACACACACAGGCCTTGGATCCTCCTGACTTTGGAAAGGGACTTTCCAAAGGGCCAGCTGGTGGCATTTTTAAAAGACATTTTCTGCCTGGGCTGGAGCGATAGCACAATGTGTAGGGTGTCTGCCTTGCACGGGACAGACCCGGGTTCGATTCCTCTGCCCCTCTCGAGAGCCCGGCAAGCTATGGAGAGTATCCCGCCCGCACGGCAGAGCCTGACAAGCTACCCATGGCGTATTGGATATGCCAAAAACAGTAACAACAAGTCTCACAATGGAGATGTTACTGGTTCCTGCTCGAGCAAGTCGATGAACAATGGGATGACAGTGCTACAATGCAGTTTCTCAGTGCTACCGTGCGGTTTCTCAGTGCTACAGTGCGGTTTCTCGTGCTACCGTGCAGCTTCTCAGTGCTACCGTGCGGTTTCTCAGTGCTACCGTGCGGTTTCTCAGTGCTACCGTGCGGTTTCTCAGTGCTACCGTGCGGTTTCTGCCTGGGGGAAGATCCTGGGGGTCTGATTGCTCCCTTCGACTTGGTGGGTGATGCAGAGATACCTGTGCCCCACCATCCCCAAGCCCACCGAGATTTAGGGGGCAGGAAGGAGCTCCAGGGTGGCCAAGTTTTGCAAAACTTTGCATGAACTCTAAGGAGAAGTGGTGAGTTTGATGCAGGAACCTGCAGACCCAGACTCAGGTTTTCCCGTATGTTCAAGAAATGAAAACATTGACAATACAGACGCTCAGGCTCAGAGTTAAGGATAGCACTGTAGCACTGTCATCCCACTGCTCATCAATTTGCTCGAGCAGGCACCAGTAACTTCTCCATTGTGAGACTTGTTATTACTGTTTTTGGCATATGCCACGGGGAGCTTGCCAGGCTCTGCTCGTGTGAGCGGGATACTCTCGGTAGCTTGCCGGGCTCTTCAAGAGGGACGGAGGAATCGAACCCAGGTTGGCTGCATGCAAGGCAAATGCCCTACCCGCTGTGTTATCTGCCTGCAGAGTTCTGGATAGAAAGTTTTATTGAAAGAGGGGAATAGCAACCAATCTTAGAGAGAAATTTTTGCAGATAAATATATATATATATATATACACACATATATAAGCACACAAGTATCAACCTTTAACAACATGTTATTAATCTCTTTTAGAAGGGCTGAATGCCCCCTGGGTGAGACGCAACCATCTTCACACACTTTCCTCTATGGAAACTGTTTCGGATCATTTTCAGCAGCTTATTTATAACAAACAATACAAAATAAATTATTTCGGTTCTGCTTTGGAGCAGGGGTTGGGGTTCAGGATGGAAACATGCGAAATATGGTGGTGGGAAAATGTAACAGTGGTGCCATTGGTGTTTGAAGATGAAATGTAACGAAATATTGTGAAGTACTTTATAAAAATAAAATAAAATAATTTAAAATAAATAAATTTAAAAAAGGGGGAAGAGAAAGAAAGTCACCCAGCTGGGGAGCAACTTAGTATAGGACTAAATTGAGTCTGGCTTGTTTTGTGGGGTTTTGTAGGGGGAGAGTGGGTCTTGTGTTATTGATAAAGAATCAGAATGTTACGTAGAACCTGAGGACTTCACAGCGCGGTTCCGACTAGCTGAGGGTCTTTCGGGTTATCCAATGAGCATTTGCCTGGTTACTGCCCTAGTTTCCCATGAGCCAAAATTCTGGGGCAGAATCTGTGATCTTGGGAAATGGGTAACTTCCCATGCTCAGAAAGAGCCCAGGGTGGCTGTAGGAATATGAAAAATGTAGGATGGAGAGTGCTAACACAGAGCTGCTCCAGGGGAAACTGAGGTTCCTCTTTCAACCTGAACACAGAGCCGAGTCCTCTGCCATTTTTACAGGGATTGATGATGCCCATCCAAGAGGAGATGCAGGAACCAGGCCCAGGAGGGCTGGGGACATCAACGGGGACTCTCAGGAGGCAGGTCAAGCACTGGGGACACTTTGGTCCATATGCAGGAGAGAGACTAAGTCTTACGACGTGTTTCGAGGCTCCTGGTCCCCCTGGAGAACCTTCTACCACGTGGATAAAGTCAGCCAGTTCGCTTGTCCTGCTCAGGCCCCAGGTGAACTGGGGGCATGAAAAATCTAGAACCTTCTCTCCTTGCCTGGACAGGGCATGGCTGGAGCAGAGGGCAGCTTGGCACCACCCAGCATGGCTGTGTCACCAGTGGGGAGGGACAACAGATTTGAATCAGTCACATCCCTCTAGAGCTTTTCCGGGGATCCTATCGTCCAGTTAGGAAGAGTCTGTTCCCCCACCTTTCTTTTTTTATTATTGTTTATTGCTTTTTAAAATTGCATTCTTTTTTAAATTGCTTATTAGGTCTCCGGAGTTCCGACCTCTGTCGACGGTCAAGAATCAGGGATGTCAGACCGGGCCAACAACACCGGGGTGCCAGACGGAGAAGGTACAGCTAGCACGCCATCTCCAGATGGAGCCCCAAGTGACACTGAGATTCTACTAACACGGCTCTGGTATGCGGGACTGGGACACCTCCAAACCCTTTCCTGATACACAAAATATATACTCAGGAATGGCTCCACCACCCCTGAGCGTCCATTATCCCAGAGGCACATAAACCAATATCAGAACGCAGCAGCTGCTGGCAGTTATACTCCTGGACTCTGAACTAAGCTATGGCCCAGTGCAGCCCCGGGAGGGGAAGGGTTTCTGTTCCTTGACCTTTTCCCCCCTGGACAGCATGGCTACCACCACCGTCCAGAACCAATTGGACAGAGAAGTAGGAGTTTGCAGTGATGGGACAGGATGCATGGGGAATCTTGCGATAGGGGAGGCAGAACCGGCCCTGCCTCCTGCCCAAATGAGACTCCGAGCAGTCGCCCATGAACAGCTCCTCCTCTCCTGAACAGCCATGATCCCAGCTCCACAGAAACCAATCTCGGAATGCAGTGGCTGCTGGCAGAAATACCTCTGGACTTAATACCAGAATTCCAAATCTGGGCGGTCGCTTTTGCGACCGTGCAACATCATATGCTCTTTGTTACCAACAATAGAAAACATACAATTTAATGATGCCATTCCGACAGGTCTGACTGTTGAGGGGGGGGAACTCCAAATAATGATAGTGAGTTTCCTGTCGAAAATTGAATGTAATCAAAGTAAGGAAAGAGTAAAGTGAAAATCATCTGCCACACAGGCAGAGGGGGAGTTTAGGGGGGTATGCTGGGGTTATTGGTGATGGAACATGTGCACTGGTGAAGGGATGGGTGTTTGAGCATAGTATGACTGAGACTCGAACCTAAAAGCCCTGTAACTGTTCTCACGGTGACTCAATTAAAAAATAAATTAAAAAACAATAAAATACTAATTATTTAAAACAATTGTTTGTCTTCCAAAAAATAAAAATAAAATTAAAATTAAAAAAAAGAATCAGGGACGCTGTCTCGTTTGCCAAGGTGTCAAAAATCAGATGGGCTGGACACATAATGCAATTTAGAGATGACCGCTGGACTAGAGCTGTTACTGACTGGATTCCATGGGACGTCAAAAGACCGTGTGGCTCAAATTTTTTATTTAAGTGGATCGGCATGAAAAGTTTCATGTCAAGTGAAATGAGTCAGAAAGAGAGAGACAGACATAGAAAGATTGCACTCATCTATGACATATAGAATAACAGAGTGGGAGACTAACACCCAAGAATTGTAGAAACAACTACCAGGAGGTTGACTCCATGGCTAGGAGGCTGGCCTCACATTCTGGGGAAAGGGCAACTCAGAGAAGGGATCACCAACTATAATGTAGTCGAAGGCCATGTGGGAGAAGGGAGTTGCGGGCTGAATGAGGGCTAGAGACTGAGCACAGTGGCCACTCAACACCTTTATTGCAAACCACAACAGCTAATTAGAGAGAGAGAACAGAAGGGAATGCCCTGCCACAGTGACAGGGTGGGGTGGGGGGAGATGGGATTGGGGAGGATGGGAGGGATGCTGGGTTTACTGGTGGTGGAGTATGGGCACTGGTGAAGGGATGGGTTCCCGAACTTTGTATGGGGGAAGCATAAGCACAGATGTGTATAAATCCGTAACTGTACCCTCATGGTGATTCATTAATTAAAAATAAATAAATTTATTTAAAAGAAAAAGACCGTGTGGCTGCCCACCTACGAGATGATCAGACTTCTTCGTCAAATCCCTGAATGAACGGTATGAGGCTCTTCCTGTTCCTGGAGCGAGCAGATCTCATTGGGCTACACTAGCACACGACAGGGACAAATGGAGACTTTACTGGCACCTGCTCGAGCAAATTGGAAGATCAACGGGATGACAAGTGGTTCAGGTGATATTAGATCACACCTGGCAATGCACAGAGGTTACTCCTGACTTTGTACTCAGGAATTACCCCAGTGGTGCTTGGGGAACCATATGGGATGCTGGGAACCAAACCCGGGTTGGCCACATGCAAGGCAGACGCCCTACCCGCTGTACTATTGCTCCAGCCCCTCCCCACCTTTCTTGTCTCGTCCTAACCCTTGGCTTGGGTTGTCAACTGAAGTTATATGTCACTTCAGAGGAGGCAGAAAACCAAGCAGGAAGCAGCTACTTCTGCTCTAGGGCACCCAGGAAGATTCTGGGGGATGCCTCTGAAGACCACAGGGTCCCCCAAGAAAGGAACCTTGACAAGCAAGGAATGGACAGGGAGAAGGTGTGCAGGCAGGCGGCTCCTTGGAGGGTCCTCCACGAGAAAAGGCCTTGGCCTTTGGGCAAAGGCAAAACCCGCAGTTCCAGGAGCAAGATTAGCACTCAGCACGGGGAGAGTCAGGTACTGGTAAACCAAAAGGAAAATTTCAGCAAAGTACCCTCTTCCGTGCAGTACTTGCTTCCTACATGGGTAGGGGTGGGGCCTTGGAACATTTTGTTTGTTTGTTTGTTGGTTGGTTGGTTGGTTTGGGGCAGTTGGCTTCTTTGAGTCAGACCCTGGCGTTGCTCAGGGGTTACTCTTGGCTCTGCACTCAGAAATTACTCCTGGCTGGTGCTCGAGGGACTATATGGGATGCTGGGGATCGGACCCTGTCAGCTGCATGCAAGGCTAAAGGTCAACCTGCTGTACCATCGCCCTAGCCCCTTGGATCGTTTTAAGAATTTGTTTTGTGGGGCTGGAGGGATGGTACAGGCCTGAGGGTGTGGGCCCGGCGTGCAGCAGAGCCTGGTCCAATCCTCCCTCACACCACGTAGTTCTCTGAGCATCGCAGGGTGCAAGGTGGAGCCCCTGAGCCTGGTGGGTGGGGCTGGGAGGTCTCTGGGCAGCCCCTACAGGCCCACACAGCAGCATATCCTCAGGCCCTAGCATGGAAACATAAGAACGACCCTGGGACCCCTGAGAAATGTTTGGGGGCACCCCCCAGTGGAAAATCACAAAAACGAATAATTTGTGGGACCTGAGCGATAGCACAGTGGGTAAGGCACTTGCTCTGCGTGTAGCCAACCTGGGTTTGATCCTCATGGTCCCCTGAGCACTGCCAGGGGTAATTCCCGAATGCAGAGCCGGGAGTAACTCCTGAGCATCACTGGGGGTGACCTCCAGCAACCCCCGCCTCCAAATGAGAGAGAGAGAGAGAGAGAGTGAGAGAGAGAGAGAGAGAGAGAGAGAGAGAGAATGATTTGTTTTCAAAGAAGATCCTTGTGGGTCTCTAATAAGCACGTATTTGCTCTGTAAACCCATTTTCTGCATCTCTACACCCAGGGCCACGTAAAACGAAGACAGCTGTGCGTGGTGAACGTCAGGGAGCTCACACTCGTGACAGCTCTGGGGGGAACCAGCTCCTGGGGGTGTATCAGGACCAGCCCACCGGTGGCCACTGGAGACCCTACGATGAGTCACAGTGATTAGAATGGACACTTCGGGGAAATCCTTTATAGCGCCCGTTCAGCTGTTGGTCAGAGGAAGACCACTCCAGAGAAGAACGTTACACAAACACAACAGCCACGGGAGCAGGAGGGAGAGGGGAGGGGGCTCGTGGGCGCACGCGGGGGAGCCCTGACAGGTCCCTTCCTTCAGCACTAGCTCCCTCTGGATAGTGGCGCTTCGCTCCGGCCTCTCAGAAGGGACCGGAATCTCCCCGGAAGAACCAATCCCCCCCCCCCCCCCGCCAGCAGAGCTGACCTCCATGGGGATCAAATAATCTTCGCAAACTGTCTCAGGAGGGTTGTCGCTGGTTTCTTCTGGAACAGGAATGAGACTCCAGGGCAAGCCCCTCCCTCCCCAAGGCCGGCCCGCCCCAGGCCTCACAGCCCAGCCTGGCAGGGGCCAGAGACCAGCTCCTGGAATCCCTTCAACTGGGTCAGGCTGCTAAAGGGGGCGTAAAGGGGCACAGAGGGGCTGGGTGTGGCTCAGGGTGGCCCCATGTCTCAGTTTACCCATCTGCAGATCTCTCTGTCCACAGGCCCCAGTGAAACCCCTGCTCTCCTACACAGCTACAGAATGACGGAGACTCCTGGGGACCACTGAGAGGCTGCAGGGAACCCCAGTGTGTGTCCTGTGTCAGTGTGTGCCCTGTGACCATCGGGCCACAGGACACACACTGGGGTGAGTGTCTCTTGTGAGTCAGTATTAGTCTAGAGGGTGTGTGTATGTGTGTGTGTGTGTATCTGAGTGCATGTGTGTGCATGAATATATGTATGCGTGTGGTATGTGCATGTGTATATATGTGCACGTGTGTATGTGTGTGGTATGTGCATGTGTGTATATGTGCACTGTGTGCATGTGTGTATGCATGTGTATGTGTTTGTATGTGTGTATGCATGTGTATGTATGTGTGTATGTGTGCGTGTGTGTGCATGGGGGGCACTCATCTGTGTGTGCGTGTGTACATGCATGCACGTGTGTGTATGTGCATGCATGTGTGCGCATCTGTGTGTATGTGTATGTGTGTATGGTGTGTGCGTGCGTGCATGTGTGCCCCTGTATGTGTGCAAGCATGCACACGTGTGTGTGCTCTTCCAGGAAAGAGGCCCCGGGTGGGGGTGTCTATTGGTTGCCCGTTGGTTGTCTATTCCCATGTTCAGGGTGCTCAGACTTCTGCCCGCACCCCATCTTGCTGTGATGCCTAGGGCTTGCAGATCCGGGAGGGGACCCCAAGTGTAGGCTGGCAGGGCAGGCCAGGACCCGAGAGGGGTGTTCACTGTCTGCCCAGACCTGGCAGAGTGGGGGGGCCAGGGGGGTAAGCAGGGCTACCCCCCCCGCCTTTGTGGGTCAGCTGCCTGGACCTGCAGCCCCAGGCCAGGACAGTGTGGCAGAGGACTGGGGGGGGCTGGGGGCCGGCGGGGTGGGGGGTGGAGGGCCCCCGCTGGCCCCCAGCCCCCCACGAGCCCACCTTGCCTGACCCGGGCCTTCAGAAGCTCGGCTCAGCCCCGCCAGACACTTCAAACACTCCCCCCGAGGTCCCGCCAAGGCCACTCAGCACTAGGGGGTCAGCTTCAAAGCCTAGCGTGGGGGGGCTGCCCCTCCCAGAGGCCTCTGCTCCGGCTGGGCTGAGTGTCTGTAGCAAGGCACCCCCTTTGAAGTGCAGGGCCTTGTTCCTCTGCCTGCCCCACCCCTGGCTGAGGGTGGGGTTCGGAGTGCACCCCGAAAAGGCCAGCCCTGGGCCACAGACGGCCACCGTGCTGAGTCCCGTGGCTGCTGTGATTTCCAGTCCTCAGCCTGGCGGATGCTCCAAAGACCAGCTGGGGGGCACTGAGACACCGCACCCCTCCCCGCCCCCCAGCCCCCACCCCTGCCCCCGCCCCTCTGGCCCTTGGCCGGGACCGAGCTTGCTCACGCAGGGACATTGCACATCCTTAATCTCTCCCCGCCAAATGTCACCGCTGCTCTCCCTCTACAGGCAAGTGACAGTCCAAACACCACCCCCCACCTTGCAAACGCCCCCCTGGGGATTCACACGAGCAGGTGACGAGCACTGCTGGCCCCTGCGTGACTCCAAGCAGGTGGGGACCCCTTCCCCAGAGCCCGCCATGCGTCCTATTTGTCTCGGGGCTACGCTGGGACCCGTGGGCACAGCTGGAGGGAGCGTGGTTCCCTTCTGGTGTTTCGGGGTGTGGCCCACATTCCCCCTGGACCCCAGGACACAGGCTCCTCCTTGCTTCTCTCCTTTTTTTCCTGTGACTCCTGGCAACCACACAAATGCACAAATAATTCCACACATGTGTACTAAACACACGCGCACATGTGCACACAGACGCACACACATGCATGCAGACGCAGTCCCTTCCACAAAGGCCTCTAGTCCCTTGTGTACTGCTGGACAAGCACAGCCTTCCCCTCTCATGTGTGCACGCATGCATGCACACATATACAGGCACACACTTATTTGCACAGGGATCAGGCTGCAAGGAAGCATGGCAGCCTGGCTGGGGGGTCTGGGCAGGCAGCAGCTCCGCCTTCCGGGGTGTAAAGACCAGAGAGACGAGAGCAGAGAGGAGGCTGGGTGAAGACCCCCGGAGTCTGAGCGGCCTCCTTCAAGGGACTTTATATGAGGAGAGACGTGTGGGAGTGAGAAAAGTGAGGCTGAGACCTGGCCAGGACCGGAAACAGATGTGGTGAGCGGGTCCGTGGCGCCGGCACAAAGCCAGACCAGCGAGCTCATCTTTCAGGGGTCCTGGTGTGGATGGATCATTTCCCCAGTGCCCCGAAGACGTGCACGCACCTTTCCTGCCAAGGTCAGAGAGGGCAGGGGGAGGGAAGCCCTTGCAGGCTGCTTATTCAGCATGAGCCAAGGACCCCTGCAGAGAGGGAAGGGCACACAGAGATGCTCGAGAGCGGACCACAGCCCCTTGATGGCTGCTAAGGAGGAAGACTCCTGATACACACGCCATGTCACCCATGTTCCAGAGATGCAAAGCAGGAGACCTTCATATATCCCAGGTATTAACTGCTTGTTAGAAAAAGCATTTGCAAAGAGGTTATTCCACTTGCAGATTTCCCCTTTCTCCTACTAATTGCTTCTTTGGAGGCATAACTTGTTCTTTGTCCGTTTGTTTGTTTGTTTGTTTGTTTGGACTGGAGTGATAGCACAGCGGGTAGGGCGTTTGCCTTGCACATGGCCAACCCGGGTCCGATTCCTCCACCCCTCTCAGAGAGCCCGGCAAGCTACCGAGAGTATTCCACCCACACGGCAGAGCCTGGCAAGCTACCCATGGCATATTTGATATGCCAAAAACAGTCACAACAAGTCTCACAACGGAGACGTTACTGGTGCCCGCTCGAGCAAATCAATGAGCAACGGGGCGACAGTGCTACAGTGCTACAGTGCTCCTTTGTTTTGAACTTAGTATGGTATCCTCAACCTCCCCCCACCCCCAGGGCCATGGATTTTTTGGGGAAAAAAAATTTTTTTTGTTTAATTGTTCTAGTTTAGGTCACATGTTTCTAATAATGCTAATGTTTGTGGTTTTGATGTACACAGTCACCACACCTCACCACCAGCCATGTGTCCAAGACCCTCCCCTGTGTCCTTATGTTACTTCCCGTCCACCTCTGCACTCTCCCACCTCCCCCCCTCCTCGCTTTCTCATCCAAAGCCAAGCGTTTGTCATCATCCGATGCCGTCTCTTCCCTTGTTTTGTTTTTGTTTTTCTACATACCACAGATGGATGAGGTCATCTGGTGTTTGTTCTCCTTCCTCGGACTTACTTCACCGAACACGATGCTCTCTAGTTTCATCCAAGTTGCAGTGAACTGCAAGATTTCATCTTTTCTGACAACTGCAACATGCCACGATGTCTTGATCCTCTCACCTGTCCTCATGCATTGGGGTTGTTTCCGTACCCGAAGCTTAACTTAGTGCTGGAGTCTGTCCCTGTTTTTGTTCCTTATGTTCCTCATGGCATCATCAAGAATTTATGATCAAGGGGCTGGAGCTATAGCACAGCGGGTAGGGCGCTTGCCTTGCACGCGGCTGACCCGGGTTCTATTCCCAGCATCCCATATGGTCCCCTGAGCACAGCAGGGAGTAATTCCTGAGTGCATGAACCAGGATTAACCCCTGTGCATCGCCGGGTGTGACCCAAAAAGCAAAAAAAAAAAAAAAAGAATTTATGATCAAACCCAATGCCGTGAAGTTTTCTCTATGATTTCTTAGGAGTTTTCATCATTTGGGGGCCTATATTTTTTAAATCAATTTTAATTATTGTATAAGGTAAGGGCCCAGCCTCAAGGAATTTATTTTTATATATCCTATAAGTAATAATTCGTATCAACCAGTCTTTTGTGATTTAGCATTTTATTGAAAATATCATCCTTTTTACATTATTCTACAGTAAATTATGTTTACAATACATCATTTTTAAATGTAGATAGGCTTCTGTGTCACTTTCCAGAGCGTTCTGTTAGTTTGACCCTCTTATCTAGTATCTCACCAGTACCATATGTCATAAATATAGCAATTAGTATCTTCATCTTCATATCTGGTAGAACAAGTACTTTCACTATGTCGTATTTAACAAAAATGTATACTTTTAGGATCATGGAAGATGAATATCTGCTGAGTTCTTGGTTTGGGCTGCATTGAGCCTTGGAATCAGTTTGCAGAGAATTGACATCTTCATATAATATTGAATTTTCAACATATCAATATAGATTTTTTTCTTCATACGGTGATTTTTAATTTATTTTAACAATCTTTGATTAATTAATGACAAAAATCCTGTATACCTTTAATTTTTTTTACTACCTATATATTTAATGATTTTATATGTTATTACCTTTACTATCTTAAAAGTTGTCTAGGGTCGGGGCCGGAGCGATAACACAGCAGGTAGGGCATTTGCCTTGCATACAGCTGACCTGGGTTCAATCCCTGGCATCCCATATGGTCTCCCCAGCACTGCCAGGAGTAATTCCTGAGTGCATGAGCCAGGAGAAACCCTTGCAAATCACTGGGTGTGACCCAAAAAGAAAAAAAAGTTGTCTAGGGTCCAGAAAGATAATAAAGCGGTTAAGGTACTTGCCTTGCATGCAGTTGACCATAGATTGATCCCTGATACTACATACAGTCCCTCAAAGCACTACCAGGTGTATCCCCTGAGCACTAAGTCAGAGGTAAGACCCCAACACCACAGGATGTCTGACCCAAGCACCTTCCAAGTTTTTCTAATTGTTAATTGTTCTTACACAGAAACATGGTAGGTATTGTATATTAAATTTACATAGTAAGACAACTTTCTGAATTTTCTTACTATTTCTTATTCTTTATTTTATTTAATTTTTTTTTGTTGGGGTCCAGAGCAATAGTGCAGAGAGTAAGGAGTTTGCCCTGCACACAAACAGCCAGGGTTTGATCCTTGGCATTCCATATAGTCCCCAGGGCCCATCAAGAATGATCCTGAAGCACAGAACCAGGAGTAATCCTTGAGTACCACCAGGTGTGGCCCAAAAAGAAAACAAAAGTAAACTAGAATAATTTTTTTAGGTTTTCTAGATACAATTTTGTTGCAATTTTATTTCTATTAATACTAATGTTGTTATTTGTTTTCTTGTCTTACTGCATGGGTTATTTATTCTAACATAATACTGAGTGCAAGTGTTGAGAATGCATCTTTCATAACCTCAGAGAGAACTTTTAATATTTCTTCCATTTTATATATAGTTTGTTGGGTAAGCTATGTTTAGGTTTTATAATAAAGAACATGCAAGCTTTTCCTTTTAAGTACAACAAGTTAATTTATAGTAGATGCAATTCAGTAACAAGAGGTCTCACAATGAAGACATTACTGGTGCCCACTCAAGCAAATCTTGAATGAGCAACGGGATGACAGTAACAGTGATACAGTGATACCTTACTTAGAGCTTTCTACTTGTTCTGCATCCTGAATTATTTTTCCTTTCTTTATTTTTTGGGGGATGTGGGGAGAGTAAAGGGCTTAATTTAAATCAGTTTGCATTCATTTAATTTTGAAGCATTTTTCATAATTCTTTTTTTTTCTATTAATTGAGAGCTACACACTCTTTTGTTCTTCCTTTAATGCACTCTGGAGCAATATTTTTCAACAGAGTATGCCTTTTTTTTTTTTTTTTGCTTTTTGGGTCTCACCGAGCAATCCATGGGGGTTACTTCTGGCTCATGCACTCAGGAATTACTCCTGGCGGTGCTCGGGGGACCCTATGGGATGCTGGGAATCGAACTCAGGTCGGCTGCATGCAAGGCAAATGTCCTACCCGCTGTATTATCTCTCCAGCCCCAACAGAGTATGCCTTTTTAAAAAATTGGGGGCCACAGCTGATTGTACTCCTGGCTCTGTGCTCAAGGATCACTCCTGGTATGACTTAGGGGTCCACAAGGGGTGCAGGAGATAGAACCTGGGTCAGCTGTTCTATCTTGTCGGGTTTTGTTGACAAGGCAAACACTCTACCTCCTATACTATCGCTTCAGCCCCTCAACAGATGACTTTCTGACATTCCTCATGAAAGGAAAGTTTGTAAGTAGGACTTATGGGTTGTCTCAGCTGGGTTATTGACACTGGATTTTAGTGGATGGAGACAGGGATTCCACTGAAGATCCTATAATAAAACTGTTCCCACAAGAAGTCATTCTCTGTCCCAAAATATCAGTAGTGCTATTAAGGGAGCTTCAGAGCAAAATCCAAGAAACAATAGCCTGTAGCTGGCAGCTGATTTTTGTAAATAGAGTTCTCTTGGAACTTAACTGGTTTTAGCTGCTTTATATTAAAATGACTGATTTACATAGTTTTTATAAAAATTAAGTGATCCCCAATAATAAAAATATTTAATAAACTTTAAGAAAAAGTTTGCTCACCCCAGCTTTAGATAATTAATTCCAGACACATTAGAGAGTAATAATCCTGGATTCTTTTTATCTCATTTCCACATTTATAAGGATATTAAAACACTTTAATATCACTTATTCCTTTACCAAATTATACACCACTGTTGCCTAAATTTTAATTTCTCTTTCATTATTATTGTTCCTATATAAAATAAAATTAATTTCTACTTTCTCTCAAATTTATTGAATTTTTTGTTCTCATTATGTCTTATTATCTCAATGTCCCATCTGAGATCAGCTTTCTTTTGCTGGAAGAACACACTTTGTTGTGTAAGTTCACTGATGATGCACTCTGTTTTTGTCTGAAATTTCTTCATGCCACTTACATTCTTGAAAAATATTTCTGGTAGATATAACATTCTAGTTGGGCAGATACTTTCTTATGACAGTTTCCAAACACCGTTCTATTGCTCTTTGGGTGCCATCATTTTTATGCAGAAGATGGCTTTCAGTTCTAGCAATTCTCCTTTACAAACCAACCAGCAGATGGCTTTGACTATATTGAGGAAAGTCCTTTCTATACCCATTTTGGTGAGAGTTTTCATCATAAACGGGTGCTGGATCTTGTCAAATGCTTTCTCTGCATCTATTGATATTATTATATGGTTTTTATCTTTACTTTTGTTGATATGATGGATTATTACTTTTGTTGATATTCGGATTGATTTCTGAATGTCAAACCATCCTTGCATCCCCAGGATGAATCCCACTTGGTCGTGCTGTATGATCTTTTTGATAAGTTGTTGGATTCTATTTGTTAATATTTTGTTGAGGATCTTTGTATTCATGTTCATCAGGGATATAGGCCTGTAGTTTTCTTTTTTGTGGTGTCTTTGTTTGCTTTTGGTATTAGGGAGATATGTGCCTCATAGAAACTGTTTGGGAGAGTTTCTGTTTCTTCAATTTCCTGGAAAAGCCTGAGAAGAACTGGCAATAGGTCCTCTTTAAATATTTGGAAGAATTTGCTAGTGAATCCATCTGGACCTGGGCTTTTGTTTTGGGGAAGACTTTTGATTGCAGTTTCAATTTCTTTGATATGAATAGGTCTATTCAGGTATTCCAGATCTTCTTGGTTCAACTTTGGGAGATGATAGGAATCCAGGAATTTATCCAATTCTTCTAGGTTCTCTTGTTTTGTGGCATACACACTTTCAAAGTAGTCTCTGATGATCTTTTGAATTTCTGGTGTGATGTCCCCCTTTTCATTCCTGATTCTGTTTACCCCCTCCAAAAGATCAAAAGTGACTGATGTTGGCGTGGTTGTGGGGAGAAAGGGACTCTCCTTCACTGCTGGTGGGAATGCCAACTAGTTCAGCCCTTTTGGAAAACAGTATGGACGCTTCTCAAAAAACTAGAAATTGAGCTCCCACTTGACCCAGCAATACCACTCCTAGGAATATATCCCAGAGAAGCAAAAAAGTATAGTCAAAGTGACATCTGCACTTACATGGTCATTGCAGCACTGTTCACAATAGCCAGAATCTGGAAAAAACCCGAGTGCCCAAGAACAGATGATTGGTTAAAGAAATTTTGGTACATCTACACAATGGAATACTATGCAGCTGTTAGAAAAGATGAAGTCATGAAGTTTGCATATAGGTGGATCAACATGGAAAGTATCATGTTAAGTGAAATGAGTCAGAAAGAGAGAGACAGACATAGATTGCACTCATCTGTGGAATATAAAGTAACAGAAAACAGTAGAGATAAGCACCAGGAGGATTGCTCCACAGCTTAGAAGCCAGACTCGCATGGGGGGGGGCGGGGAGGCAGCTTAGATAGAGAAGGGACTACCAAGTAAAGGGTGCTAGGAGGGCCCGTTCGGGATGGAAGATGCGGGCTGAAAGTAGACTATAGACCGAACATGATGGCCACTTAATACTTCTACTGCAAACCACAGCACCCAAAAGGAGAGCAAAAGGGAATGCCCTGCCACAGAGGCAGGGGTGGGGGTGGTGGGAGGGATGCTGGGACCATTGGTGGTGGAGAATGGGCACTGGTGGAGGGATGGGCACTCGACCATTGTATGACTGAAACACAAGCACGAAAGTTTGTAGGTCTGTAACTGTACCTCACGGTGATTCACGAATAAAAAATTAAAAAAAAAAACACAACCAGAGGTTTAGATATACAGGTAATCTCAAAAAAGAGTGCCAAGAAGCTGAATCTTCCCAGGTGGGACTGGTCTGGTCTACAGCCTGAAAACTCTGGGGTGTTCTTGGCATGGGAACAGGCAGATTTCCCTCTTTCCCCAGATGCCATCATCAGAAAACCCAGCAGCCCCTGATCACACCCACTATTTTGCCCTCAGAGAAAGAACCCAGACATAACAACTATCACAAATTGGCTTTTATTGATATAGCACTGTAACACCATCATCCCGTTGTTCATTGATTTGCTCGAGCAGGCACCAGTAACATCTCCATTGTGAGACTTTTTTGTTACTGTTTTTGGCATATCGGATATGCCACGGGGAGCTTGCCTGACTCTGCTGTGAGGGCGAGATACTCTCGGTAGCTTGCCGGGCTCTCCGAGAGGGACGGAGAAATTGAACCCAGGTTGGCCGCGTGCAAGACAAATGCCCACTGTGCTGTCACTCCAATATTGATATGTTTTATTGATATGTTTTAATAATTCCATTTGCCTTTGTGTTGTAACAAGCAATATAAATTTGTTTGTGTCTGTTAAGGAAGCAGGCTAAGGTGGTGGGTGAGAAACTAGGGAAACTGGTAAAGGGAGGGTCACACCAGTGATGGGGTTGGTGGTGGAACATTTTATGCCTGAAGCAACTACATTATGAGAAACTTGGTATCACTGTCACTGTAACACTGTCATCCCGTTGCTCATAGATTTGCTCAAGTGGGCACCAGTAACGTCTCCATTGTGAGACTTGTTGTTACTGTTTTTGGCATATCGAGTATGCCATGGGTAGCTTGCCAGGCTCTGCCGTGTGGGTGGGATACTCTCGGTAGCTTGCCGGGGTTTCCAGGAAGGACAGAGGAATTGAACCCGGGTCGACTGCGTGCAAGGTAAATGCCCTACCCGCTGCACTATCGCTCCGGCCCAGCAACTTGGTAAATTTATTTAAAAAAAATTTTTTAGTAAAACAAAATAGTCTATAAATGTCTTAAAAATATTTTTCTATCTACTTAAAGCAGTTAGATTTTTTAAATATTTGGCTGGGGAGCCACTCCTAGCTCCTGGCAACGCACTCAAGGATCATGACTTCAGGGCTCAGGGGACTGTACAGGGTGTCAGGGATCAAACCCAGGTAGCGCGTGCAAAGCAAGTGCCCTACCCATTGTACTCTTTCTCTGGACCCTTAGCAGTTTAATTTAACTGGCCTAAATGTTGACATCGTCTCAGTTTATTAAGATCAGGCACAAGTTCCATAAGTAATTACTCCTCATTTTCAGAAGTTCATTTCCATCACTTCTTCAGATGACATTTCTGGTTTGTTTTCTTCTTCTGGAGCCCCAGTTGTGTGGATTTCTTTGGAGCTAGCACTTGATTATCCCCCATCTTCTACACTATTTTGTAGCCTTTTCTTCCCACGCTTCCCTCTGTCCTTCTAGTTATTTCTTAGACTTATGTTTCACTTTACTAATTCTCTCTTTGGTTTTGTCTAATGTTCAGATTGATTTAACCATGTAATTATTTAGGTTGGTGTTGTATGTTTTAGTTCCATATATCCTTTTATCTGCTTTCTTAAACTGATTTATGTTGTTTTGGTTTTTTTGAAAGAGGCCTTGCAAACAGTGCTCAAGAGACCCAAAGACCACGCCTAAAGATACTTCTCCAACCCTGTCAAACATCTCAATGAGGGCTGGCAACTTAGTGCTCTAAGAGCCCACTAGTGCAAGGGGCCACCAAGGCCACACTTATTGGTGCATGGGGGGCTCATGTGCTGCCACGGATAGAATCTGGAACTTTGCACAGGCAGAGCATGTGCCCTTTGCCCATAAACTATGCCCCTGTCCCTGGATTTTCTCCTTGGAAAATACTTTACAAGTCCGAATGTAGCTCTGAGGCATAGGACTTGCCTTGTAAGTGTGAGGCTCTGGGCTTGATCACTGACACCACAAAATATATTGGAATTCAGTATCAAAAATTCTAAGTCTTGGGGCTGGAGTGATAGCACAGTGGGTAGGGCCTTGCACTCGGCCAACCCAGGTTCGATTCCCAGCATTCCATATGGTTCCCCCCAGCACCGCCAGGAGTAATTCCTGAGTGTATGAGCCAGGAGTAACCCCTGAGCATTGCTGGGTGTGACCCAAAAAGCAAAAAAAAAAAATTCTAAGTCTTATTCTAAGTCTTATCTTCTTCGTGAACGTGGCAAATATAAGCCTTTTCACACTTTCGGTCTAATGACTTCAATATCTGCAATCCCTTGGAATCTTTTTCTATTGTCATTCTCCTCCTGATTCTTTTTATTCGTGTCTCCTTTTGTGCTTGGTAACTATCTTCATTGCTGTGAGATAAACTTTGTATTTGAAATATAATTTGAGACCTAGGAGATTGGCTATTTTGTTCTGCAAAGTTCCCAGGAATACTCAAAATACAGCATGATCTCAATCCTGTTCTGTTAATATTATCAATCTCTGACATATTTTCTTTCTGAACACAGAAGTTTCACCAAGTACCACTGAGCCTTGGCAAATGCCACATGACATATCTCTCGAACACAGGGAGTTTGTCAGGAGAATGACGCAGCTTTTCAGTTAGCTTTTCAGTCTCTTCTAGAATTAAATGCCCCCGAAGCAAAAGCATTTGTAAACTCCAGGCCTTTCTGTCTGGGTTATTGTCCCTTAGGTCTTGACTCTACTATTCCCTGAAATCTATTAACTCTACATGATTTTAAGAGTATTTTGTCTGACTTTTCTCATTGTACATCATTGCAACAGTATGTTTTTGGTCCAACTTACCCTATCCTCAATTCCTGAAAGTGAGAACCTCCTATCGCATTTTAATTATCACACGTTTAATATCATCTAAATTAGATTTATCTTCAATGCTTGGGCCAGGGTGATAATATAGTGGGTAGGGTGCTTACTTGCATGTGGCGGACCCAGGTGTGATCCCCAGCACCTTTATGGTCCCCTGATCCTGTCAGTTGGGTAATGACAGGATCAGAGATTGCAATGACAGGATCAGAGCAATCAGAGATTGCTTGGAGTAATCTCTGAGCACAGAGCCAGGAGTAATCCCTGAGCACTGCTGAGGGTGATTCCCCTAAAAATATAAAATAAAAGGTTGTTGTGTGTGTTACCTCTCATGATATGATCCACACTATGAGATTTGGTAGATGGAATTGGAAATAGCAAGAGGCCCAGCTGATGATAGGACCCTCTGTTTGCAATTAAGCTCTTTTCTATCTTAATAACTGAGTGTTAATGGATAATTCTGCAGAAGTCTCCAATTCATTCCATTTCAGTTTAGCCCTCTCCCCAAAACCCCCTTTTACACTAACCCTCTAACTTAGTGTAAATCTCAGGAATACCTAAGACTAAAGTTAGTGACAGAAGACACTATGCTATGAAGAACACTCAATTTCCTGCTTATGAATGATAGAGGAAGACACTCCGAGGAAGGAAGCAAACATGCATGACTGAATGGTCACCCAAATCACCTCAGATAGTGAACCCTCATGTTTATACTGCGGAGTAGAAGAGAGTTGGTATCTAGGTTAGAACAAGTCAGTAGAGATAGGTCATGTGAGTACATGGTTCAATACCTTCTGTATTTTACATTTTGCTAAATTTTTCATCATGAGGCAGAATCTCATGACTCCACACCAGGCTGTCTTCACCGGAGCACCTTGGAGGGGGCAGATTGAATCTCCCTCCCTCCCCCAAGCAGAACCCCAGCAACTGAAAATCTCCAGAACCCAGCCACAGCCATGCTCAAGGCCACTGTCCACACACTCAGACAACTCACCCAAGAGGGGACGAGCCTCACTCAAGACAGGATGAATCTCACCACAGAATGGGTCGGCAGGAAAACCCAGGTATGCAGGTACCCGTGACTGAGATCTCCAAGTCCACTCAGATCAGGACTGAGCCTCCTCCTCCCAGCTCCCCAGTTTTCCAGTAGCTTGGCAGCCACACCCACAAATCACACACACACACCCACACACACCACCATGTAATCTCATCAACGGCCACAACCCAGAGGCTATAAACTAAAGCTCCTCGAAGAGAGTGCTGCAGAATCTTCTGACCCCATGGCCGCATTTGCGGTCACACAACCCTTTATACTCTACTTCACTTACTTATCAAAAGTATCACACGTTTGTTTGGTTCCTAACATACTTGCTTGTATTCTCTTATATTCGGGCTTAAATGGCTCCAGAATGAAATACAACAACCCTCACACACTTCCCTCTTATTGTGATGGGAAGGTGCTCGGTGGTGGGATGGGTGTTTGACTATTACCTGTCATGAACTATTGTGAACTACTTTTATGAGAATAAAATATATTTTAAAAGTCTAAAAATATTTTTCATCATGAAATTTTTGCATTAATATAGATTTCTAAAATGTTTAGTATTTGAGGACTGAGTAATTTGGTACAATATGAAATCTTCACCCTAGGTTATCAAGGCACCCTAAATATGACCAATACACACACAGACACACACACACACACAAACACACACACATGCACATGCGGTTTGTAGCCCTCACTCTATACCTACCTATATATCACCTGGAGCATCCTTTGGTCATGCCAAGTGAATCCTCAAATTAAATTAAATCCTCAAATCCAAATTAAATCTCAAATCCAAATTAAATCTCATCAGGCCATTTAATTTTCATCCTGACCCTACTAATAAACTCCCAAGTCATTATTCTATGAGGGGGGGCTGTATTTGTTGGGTCACAATCCAGCGGTACTCAGGGGTTACTTCCAGGTTGGTGCTGAGGGACTTTCCCTAGGAGTGCCTAGAAACCATGTGGATGTGATGCCAAGGATTGAACTTGGGGGTCTCACATGCAGTTGATGCAATCCAGCCTTCTAAGCCAGCTTCCCACCCCCCTCATACATTATTCTTTCATTAGGGTCTTCCCTAGAGAGCAATAACCACCACTCCCCTGTGAATGCCTCCCTTCCCCTCACAGAGCCCTCACACACTCTCCACAGAGCATTGGATGACCCATTCCCCTGCCTCGTTGCCCCACAGAGTAAGCGTCTTGGTAATCTTGTCATTGTGGCCTCTGTCTGTTTCCAGTGCTCAGAACCAAGTAGCTGTTCAAGAAAAAAAAAAAAAAACAACCTTGCATTCAATTCTAAACGAGGACCAGGTCTTATCTCCATTTTGCAGAGGAGAAAATGAAGCTCAGAGGTTGGCCCCGCTGCCCTGATGCTTTCGACTTAGTTGGGCTACAGGCCAGTCTTCCATAGTCGTCACCCCAAACAATTTGCCTCACCCCAAAAGGGCAACGCCCCTCTTACCAAGGCCCAGACCCCATGATCTTGGACAGGAGCAGCCCCCGCAAACACCGCCATGGTTGCACTCTGTGGACCTCTGCCAAGCCCCTCGCACCCTGGACAGCTCTCCGAGGTCCCTCACTCAGCCCCCCTGCTTCCTGGCTCCAGGAGGCTGACTCACGTGGCGCTAGTTCCAGAGGAGCCACGCCCCTCCCCTGCTCTGAGGTCCACGACAGAGCCAGCTGCATGGGAGGTGTCCCTCCACTCCACCGGGTCTGGCCAACCAGCCTGGGACCAAATCCCCGATGTTCCCGTCCGTCCCCCAGGGGCTGCCCTCAGAGGGAAGATTCTGCGGCATGAAACGCTCTCGGCTTCCTCCGCTTCCCAGGATGTTTTTCTGGAAAGCCTCAGTTCCTGAGAGGGAGCCACTTAGGCAGTCAAAAAAGGCTTTTGTGCAAATTTTTTTTTTTTGGCTCTGCTTTTTCTTTTTTAACCTTCTGCTTCTGACTCTGCCCGTCTCCGTGTTTCTCTCTCACCCCTGGAGCTCTCTCTTCAATACTGGTCATTCTCCGAGTCGGCTCGGCCCTCTCCGTTGGTGGCTGCTGGGCGAGCGAGGCTGCCTCCCTCTAATGAGGGGCCCCCCAGGCCCCGCTGCCCTCGGTTTTGATACCTGGGGAGAGGAGGTTCAAGCAAGGGGCAACTGGATCAGAAAGGCCCGACTGAACAGACATCACAGCCGAGCTCAAAGAGCGGAGGGAGTCGGATCAAGAACAAAAACATAGCAGAAGTGCTTCAGAGCACGGAGGAGAGGGACTAGCAACTCCAACAAGGTCAATGGTGTGGGGGGGGATTTTTTTTTTTGAAAGCAATTGCTGAAGGGGGGAATGAAAAAGAGAGAAACCTCAAAAGGGAGTGAGGACTCGGAGTCGGGCCGACCAGAGGACACGTTGGCCGTCGGGGCCTTTTTCTTGATACCTTCCCGCCAACCAGTCTCTTGCCGAGACCTCGTAACAGTGGATGTGATGGGCAAGGAGGAGGGAGGGGAGGAGGGGGAGGAGGAGCCGGCTGCCCATGTTAGCTTGTTCCACACAAGTTTTTGTGGGTCTCCGGGCAGAGACTTGGGGGTTCTTTGGTGTCTGCCAGATGAAGCATGGGGGTGCCTGGCCCAACCCGTTTCAAGGGAGTATAGGGGTGCTGGGTCTCTGTGGCTCCACCAAGCAGAAAAAAAACTCACCCCACACTGCACTGGGGGTTCTGAAATGCAGCAGGAAGGATTGGGGGGCTATGGAGGCTAAGTGCTCTCTGACTTCCGGTCGGTTTCTTCCGCACGTGGGGCCTCGGGTTTTCTACCTGAATAATGGGTACACGCTGTCCTGGCCTTCACAGGGTCACTCAGAGGAGGACGGCTCCCTGCCTGCGTGTCCAGAGGCATCACAGGGAGTTGCGATGCTGTGTTTCTTGTGATTCTGTGCCTGACAACGGGGGTGTTCGGAGAGCGTTCTCCACATCCTGGACGTGCTGCCGGGGGTGAGGACGTTCTTCCCGGGAAAGCCCCAGGTCTGCTGTGTGCTGCTCAGGCCAGTGTCCACACTTTGTGCCTTCTCGAAGGGTAAATATTCCGACCTGACTTCGTCTTATCGCCCACGGAGCTTGAGGCCCCTCCTAATGCTGGGCCTCGTCATGTGCCTCACCACAGAACAGCGAAGGAGAGGGGGGGTCCATGTTTCAGGCGTGTCCTGTGCCAAACCCTCGTGCACTCACACTTGGTTACGGACTTAACCTCGAAAGGCCTGGGCCCCATTGATTTCGCCCACACATCACTTACTCGGGGAATAGTACCGTGGCCCAGCCACTTGCCTGGCCATCCCCAGCCCAAGGTTGATTTTCCACACCAAACAGACCCCCAAGCATCAGTGGGCAGAGCCCTGGAGGTCCCCCACACTGCTGGCGGGGGAGGACCCAGAGGTCCCAGACGCTGCAGAACTCAAACAGCTTAGCCTCCTCCGGCCCCTGTGAGGAACCACCCGCTCGGCGGACCAAGGATCACGAGTGGAATCATCTTCATTTCTCTTGTTGGGGAGTGCGGATGGGTTCCCATAGCTAATGGTGCAGGGGGCAACTCGCAGCCTAGTGCTTGGGAGGTTATTCCTGGCAGTGTGGTTTCATGTGGGGACTCATGAGGTGGGGGTAGAACTCGGGACTCACATCCCGGCCTGCGCCCAGCCCTCATGGCCTGAGGCGTCACTGGTTTCTTCTTCCCCAGCTCAGACCTGAGCACCAGCCCACGAGGTTTTCACTCTTCAATGGTGTTAGGGTTGCAGAGACGTGGCAAAGGGTTTCTCAAGTTCCCCCCCCCCCATGTCCCGCCCTGCGCCTTCTCTTTTCCAAGCCTCACTCGGTCATGGAAACAGTGATGGATGCTGCTGTGAACCACGGGGCAGACTTTATTTGGACCTCACTGATTCTTCCCAAATGTTCCGAAGATCCACCCGCGATTCCACGTGGCTCTCGTTGATGGCTGTCCTTAGCCTCCCCCCGTCTAGATCTGTGTCACAGATACACATGGTCGTGAACCCACTCTCATACACATACTCACACACACTCACAACCACACACACGCTCACACTCCCACACTCCCATGTGCACACACTCTCACGCATACACACTCATGCTCACATATTCACATGCTCGCAGATATATATACTCACGCTCACATACATACTCATGCTCACACACAGTCACATGCCCACACACACAGTCACATACACTCTCATGTTCACAAACTTTCATGCTCACACTTATATTCACACACACTCACATTCACACAGTCACAAACACGCTCACCTTCACACACTCTCACACTCATACACTTACATACTCACTCATACAGTCACACACTCACACTCACACACTCTCACGTGCACACACGCTCACACATACACCCTCATGCTCGCATACTCACATGCTCATATATACACTCACATTCACACACACTCTCATGCTCACACACACTCACAGGCTCACACACATGGTCACATACTCTCACACTCACGCACTCTCATGCTCACACACACTCACACCCACACAGTCACAGACATGCTCACCCTCACACACTCTCACATTCATACACTCACACACTCACTCACACAGTCACACACACATTCTCACGTACACATACTCCCACACATACACCACTCATGCTCACATACTCACACATTCACACACATATACTCACACACACTCTCACACTCACACACTTATGTTTACACACAATTACACAGTTACATACATTCATGCACACACACTCTCGCACATGCATACTCAGATACACACACATATACTCACACACTCTCTCATGCTCGTACACTCAAATGCTCACACACACACTTTCACATTTCACATTCACACACTCACATATTCACACACTACACACTCTCATGCTAGCACAATCCTCACTATCACACTCATACTCCCTCTCATGCTCACACGGTCACACAGTCATACGCATACACCCTCATACATTCATGCATGTGTATGTTCACACACATCAAACACACCCATATGCTAGGCCCATGACGGTTCTCAACTCTGTCAAGGGTATTGAAAATAGAGAAGTGCCAGTAGCTGTCAGATGGGAAGCCAAGGAGAAAATGATGTTTTAGGCAGATGTACTCGGTGTCAGAGCTTGTGTGAAGACGTGCCTTGAGGAGATGAAGTGAGGTGGGCTGAGAGAGCAAGTGAGGGTATGTGTGTGCACAGGCGTGTGAGAGAATGTGTATGAGGTGAATGTGTGTGAGGGTGACCGGGCATGTGAGCTTGTGTATCATTTGTGTGAGTGTAGCTATGTAGGTATGTATGAGTTTATGAATATTATGAGCATATGCGAGAGTGTGTGTATATAAGTGTGTGTGAGTATCTGTATCTGAATGGGGATGGGGATGGATGTTTGAGTAGGGTGTCTTGGAGGTCAAAGGTCATTCTCACCATCAATGGGTATGACCATCGGTGAGGACCAGAGCCCTGGTGCCATGGGGTGATGAGGGGGAGTAACAGGCTTTGCTACTGTGAAATCCCATCACCCCGTTTCTTAGAGTCTACTCTTTGGATGCAAGTCACTGTGTATCGATTTTATGGCAGGAACGTGTCCCGCCTTCAGCTCCCAATTTGTATGTTGGGAGGAACAATTCATCCCTCGGTATCTTGAAGTATAACCAGATTTGCAGAGAAAGTCTTTAAGGAGGTGATGAAGGTGAAATCGGCCCGCAGGGTAGAGCTAGTAGCAGGTGTCCTCACAAGAAGACAGAGTCTGGGCGTGAGGTGCGTACGGACAAGTAGTGTGTGAGCACCCAACAAGGAAGAGAGAGCTCAAAGGATGAAGCCCTCCCAACACCCTACCCCTGGACTTCCAGGGTCTAGAATCATGATAGATGGACACTCTCTCCCTGGACTTCTGGGGTCCAGAATCATGATAGATGGAACTTCAGTGGGTGGAGCCACTCGGTGTGTGGGGTTGTGTGGTGACCACCTACCAACTTAGTAGAACAGCTACCCTCCCTACACACAGCGACCTTCAGAAACTCTCAGGAATCATTCTCTCGGGACAGCCACTTCCTCCTCCCTCATTAAGTGATTTGCTCCATCACTTTTCACATGAGAACAAACTTGTGGATATTTATTTTACACCTTCAATTGTAACCCAAGGCTATGACAACTCTTGTTGCCCACGCTGTTCTAACTTTGGGCACTGTGGATTCTCAACTCCTCTAGCCCCCTGGTAGCCCCCATTAGCCCCCTACCCTCCTTGGCTTTCTAATCCTTTCTCCACATGCCAGCACTAAATTTCTGCTCCTTCTTGTCCAGTCCCTGCTCAATTCCAAGAAACAGCTCCCTGTCCCTGGTGCCAGGTGCCTTTTGTGAGTCCGGAACGAGACACCCAGATCTGGGTGCTGGTGTGCACATTGCTCTCATTGATTCTATGAACACGGTGGCAAGGGTTTCATCTGTTCCGTTCATTGCTGAACCCCTCACCTTAGACTGCTTCCATGCTGGTGCTCACTAAGCCTTTGCTGAGTGTATTAACGAGTTTTTAGAACAACTCTGTATATTGGCATTGTTTCCATTATCACTTTAAAGGCGCCAGGGAGGCTATGAAACTTGCTGAAGTCATGTAAGTAGAAAATGGCAGAGCTATTGCTCTTCTAACTCAAAAGTCACTGAGGTGTTTTTTTTTTCTTTTTTATGATGTACCCATTGGAATTATCTGCCTGACTGTTCTCTTTGTTTTGTATGGTAATCTGAAGATCTTTTCAAAACAACGGAACTCTTCATCTTTTTGTAGTCATGCAGGATAAGTGGATGAAAGAGCTTGAATAACAGGATCAAACAGGACTGTGTTAAGTCTGGCCTTCATCTCTCAGGGGCTGTGTGACCTTGGGCAAGTTGACTTCCCCTCTCTGTGCCACAGTTTCCTTCATTGTGATGTGCAGATAATATAGGACCTGACTGAAAAATAAGTATGCTAATGTTAAAAATTGTATCTGTGACCTAAAGACGTTATATTTCCTCACCCAAAAAATTCAAATTTTTTTTGTCACCCTCCGAAGACCTCATCAAAGAGATAAACAGGGTGACTTTTCCGGGTCTAGAGAAAAGACTTAATTCCCCACTCTTAGATGCAAGGAAAGAAGACATACCCTTACACGGGAAAAACTATGTAAAGGAACAATGTTGAGTTTAATTAGCAACAAAGGCTATAATCCTCTGTGGCAACCTGCTCACTGCCAACAGTTATGGGTAGTAGAATTATTTCAACATTAGCATGAACTCTAGGCTCTATTCCATACTTCTTTTTTAATTGAAGGTTACTGATACCATAATTAATTAGATATGTTTAACTTAAGAATATTAAGTGCAGAAATTTTGGTGTGGTAGATCCTTAGTGAATAAGCAGCTATAACTATTATCCATTTTTGAAGTGCCAGGGATATTAACTCATTTTATTTGTCAGAGTTCTTTGTAGTCTTAGATGCCTGATTCTGGCGCACCAAGCAATTTGTACCCAAATAATAATCTTGGAAAACTTCTCTCAATAGTTCAAATGGCTTTTGTATTATTTTTTGGTTTGGGGGACATACCTGGTTGTGCTTAGGGCCTACTTTGGGTTCTGTGCTCAGGTCCTGAAAGATTTGAAGGGCCACGTATGGTGCTCGAAATTGAACCCAGCTCATTTAGTAAGCTAGTGAGGCTAGTGTCTTACTAGCTCTCTGACCTCTGGTGTTCTAACGAATTTTTAATGTGGAAAAATATTATCTTTACCAGTATAGTTCACCTTCAAACTTTTCCTTTTGTTAATTTTTCTTGTCTTATTTCATTGCCTCTAAAATGTCAAACATGAAGCAGTTATAGGAATTATATTTCTGATTTTTAAAGTGAAGCTTGTATTGTTTACACTTCAGATACAAAAATTTTAAAGTTCTTTGATGAGTGAGTCTCTTTATATTGCTGATTTGTTAAGTTGTTTATTGGACATCTTACTTACATATACTGAGATCATTACATTGTATATTTGTTATATCAGTGTGCTGGATCATATACTTGGGTTTTCTTAGTTAGAGACACATCCCTAGAAAACTATGCTTTAGTACAAACATCAGGTCATTACTATTATTTAAAATGTATGTTCAGGGGCTGGAGCGATAGCACAGCGGGTAGGGCGTTTGCCTTGCACGCGGCCGACCCGAGTTCGAATCCCAGCATCCCATATGGTCCCCTGAGCACCGCCAGGAGTAATTCCTGAGTGTAGAACCAGGAGTAACCCCTGTGCATCGCTGGGTGTGACCCAAAAAGCAAAAAAAAATAAATAAATAAAAAATAAATAAATAAAATAAATAAAATGTATGTTCAGATTTTATATGCTATTTTTAATCATATTTTCAATATTCATAGAAACCCTTTGTTTTTAATTATAATAAAATATTTCTGGAAACATACTGAGGGATAGTTGAGAAACAATGAATTGCGTATACTTAAAGAATATAATTTAATGAGTGTTGGAAGTTATAACCCATGTTAAATCATCACTATAGTGAAGATATCTGTCATCTTTGAGTTTTCTCCTTTGCATTTTATCCTTTTCTATCTCCTCTCACTGGCAGTCTCTAAGCAACACTGATTGGCTTTCTTTTACTATGCATTACTTTGTATTTTTCCAGAATTTTAGACATATAAAAACAGACAGTGCTCTTTTCATTAATCTAAATTCTTTCACTCAGTTTAGTTATTTTGATTTGATTTCTATGCATTGTTGCACATATCAAGAGTTCTTTCCTTTGTAGAATGGTTTTCTATTATGTAACTTTAATATAGTTCAGGGGCATTTATGCTGTTTCCAGCTATGGGCTACATGAACAAAGTTATTGTAAGCATTCTTACAAAAGTTTTTGTAGAAAATTCATAGTCACTTTCCTCCGATACTTACATAATACTGAAATGACTGACTCACATGGTAGGTACATGCTTAACTCTATAAGAAATTTCAAACCATTTTCCAAGGTGTACCTCGATCAACAGCTATACCAGTTTACATTTCCACTAGAAATGTAATTTTGAAATAAATGAAATTTTCACTTCCTCCCTATATGTACCAATATATAATATGACCCCTAATTTTTTCTCTTTGCTATTTTATTGTTTTACTTTCTAACTGAAGGAACATTACAACATTAGTAATTTCAGACACATAATTGAAAATGAACAATGTGTATAATATTACACTAACTTTATCACTGAAAATACACACCTATTTTCCACAATGCATTTGTCCTCTTCATCCTTGTTCCAATCACATTGTGTTTGGTCTTTTCTTATTACTTGTTTCACAAAGCCTCAGAATGCCTAGTACATCCATTTGGCAAAATGACAGGCTTTTTGTTTTTTATGACTAAGTAGTATTCCATTGTGCCCACGGACTATTTCCACTTCATTCATTTGCTGGTTGATTGGCAGGTTGTTTCAAGGTCTTGGCAGTTGTAAATAATGCTGGATGAACGTTCTTAAAATGTGGCCATTTTAGCATCTGGACTGTGAACTGTGCTACAACCCTGGGAGGGATTTTCCCTCTCTACCCTGTTTTTCTTCGTGGAAGATGGCGGCGGCGGCAACACCCACGTGGCAAGAGCCACCTCCTAAGACTCCCAACCCAGAGGTATGAGTTTGCAGTGATGTGGCTCGTAGGCGATCATGGGATGGGGAGCATTACTGGCACACCCTCCGCCCAGATAAGGAATGGACGAAATGGACCCTCTGCTCCTAAAGACTATGATCCGAGAGGTCTTCTAACCCATTTTGGCACCCAGAGCAGCTTCTTACAGAAATGCATCTAGACTGTGAACTGAGCTAAAATATCAGAAATCCAAAACCGTGCGGCCATTGTCAAGGCCACGCGAGCTCATAGAATCTTCATTCTCAGCAATGGAAAACAAATTATTAAATGATGCCTTTTCAGCAGGCCTGATTGTTGGGGGGAAATTCCAAACAATAATAGTGAGTTCTCTATTGAAGTATTAAATATATTCAAAGTATAGAGAGAATAAAGTGAAGATCATTAGCCACTCAGGTGGGGGGGCAGGGGAGTATATTGGGGTTCTTGGTGTTGGAACATGTGCACTGGTGAAGGGATGGGGGTTTAATCATTATATGATTGAGACTAAATCTGAAAGCTTTGTATTTTTTTTTCACGGTGATACAATAAAATAAATAAATAAATAAATGTGGCCATTTTAATAAATGTGTAGTTCTTCACTGGTTTTAATTTGTGTTTGCCTATTAATTCACTAGTGTGGAGGATCCATATATCTCCCTTAGTAAAATATGTCTTCAAATGTCTTGCTTAGTTTTATTTGACTTTTAAAAAATTATTTCAATTTTAAACATTATTGGCATACTCTAGAATTAAGTCCTTTATCAGATATATACTTAATATACTAAAAGTATTTTAAAAAAACGTTTCTTTGGGGGCCAGGGAGCTAGTACAGTGCGTAAGGCACTGCATGTTGTTGACCTGGGTTCGATCCCTGGCACCACATATAGTCCGTTGAAGACTGCCAGGAACAGGAATGATTCCTGAGAACAGAGTATGTGGCCAAATGCCCACCCTCCCAAACTTTCTTTTATGGACTGTGTTTTCATGGTATTACTAAGAAACATTTGCCTAATCTGTGATCACAACAGATTCATCCTGTATTTTTTTTCTATAAATTTAATAGTGTTAGGTTTTCGTTTGGTTGGTTGGTTTGGGGCCAAACCCAGCAGGCACAGGGCTTACACTCCAGGATTACTCCCATATGGGGTGTTGAAGACCTAACTCAGTTCTGCTGTGTGCAAAGCAAGTACCCTACCAGCTGTAGTCTATCTCCAGCCCCCGCAGTGTTAGGTTTTGGTTTTAGATTAACGATTCAGTTTACATTCATCTTTTTGCATGGCATAAGTCCCATGGAATAATGTAATGTTCTCTCTCTCTCTCTCTCTCAGCATACCGATGTCTGATTGTTCTAGTACCATTTATTGAAACGATTGTTTTTCTCCACTGCATTTGCATTTGCACATTTGTAAAGAATAAGCTGCCTGGATAACATCATCTATTTTGGGCTTGTCTCTTCTGTTCCCTTCATCTGCTTGTCTTTTTGTATACCGGTACCTCACTGCCTTGTTGCTGCCTCCTTTATACTTGGCCTGTGGGTGAGGTGGGAAGAATGTGCAAGCCTGAAACTTTCTGTGAAGGAGAACTCCAAGGGCTAACTTAGGGAAATGTTAGGTGAAGCCATTCGGGTTCATGTCAGCACCTCCATACGGCCTAGGAAGTTAGAGCTATCCAAGGGGGATCTTTGGTGAAGCTGATCCCAATGCTGATTCCCCCACCCCTGCCACACACACACACACACTCACACACACACACACATACACACATACACACACACACTTGCTGAGACCCAACCAGGAATCACAAAGCTCTCTGCAGTTCCCCCACTATCATCCCGTTGATCCTCAATTTGCTCGAGCGGGCCCAGTACCGTCTTCATTTGTCCAAGCCCTGAGATTTTAGCAACTTCTCTTTACTCGTCCTTCCCAACAGTGCCGCATTAGAGGCTCTTTCAGGGTCAGGAGAATGAGACCCATCATTGTTACTGTATCTGGCATACGAATAGCCACGGGGAACTTGCCAGGCTCTCCCGTGTGATAGATCATGTTATACAGCAAAATGTACATTGAATGCAGATGAGCTGAATTCAATTCCCACAGCTGCATGTTCAGTTAATGGCACCCCAGAGTTCCACCCTGAACACCATACCCTGCTGTGCCCAAACCAAAAACCTAAACAAAAGTCTCAGCATTTGTAACAATATAAAGCCATATTCCCTTTTTAGGATAAAACACCTTTATATTTTATAGGCCTGTTAAGATTTTTCCTTAACTTTTTCTTGTCTTTCCTTACTCTTACTAAATTACCTATTTAGAAAATGAATCTTGTATGTAAATTTTAAAATATACACAATTGTTCATGCTATTTTAAAAATTTATATTTGTGTGAAAAAGATTGTTTTTGAAAAATAATTTTTAACAACTTAACATTAATTTACAATTGTGTGGAATTCTGCAGCTCCCTAACCCCAAAATAAACCATCCCAGAGTATACGGGGGCAAGGGCTGTCAGGTTGCAAAGCAAAAGGGGATGCCTTGGCCTCATGCATGTGCGCCTGGGAGGACAGCAGGGATACCTGAGCAGGGAGGACGGCATGGTCCTCTGAGCCTGCTTGCAGCTCTGCCTAACGTGAGGACATACCCGGATGTTACCATGGCCCAAATCCCTGAGAACCAGCTGCTCAGAGGGGCTGGCGGGACACATCAGGGCTCAGCACTTAGGCCTTGTATGCAGCTGACCCCAGTTCGAGTCCTGGCACTACATGCAAGCCCCTGACTCCCCCCCACCCGCCACCCGCCCTCCAGAGGGACCCCTGAGCATAGCTGGGTATGGCCCCGAACAAAAACAAACAACAACAAAACCAAGCCACCTAGAGTACCAAGGATGGGGTTGTGGGGGGGGGGGGGGGCATGAGCTTGGCGTTCCCCTTCTGGGGTTATTCGCTCATGCCTGCAGGCTCTGATAGTCAACGGCCAGCACCTCGGTACAGGGAGAAGAGGACAAAGGCGGGTCTGCAAGCTTTGCAGGAGAGTTGGAGGCCAGATTACGGCATGTTCAGAGGGTTCCCATGAAACTTGCTCACCATCTCCAGGCCTGCTCCAACTCCGTCAGTGAGAAGGGGTGTGTCTGACCCCGTGAAACCTACCCGGGGCCTCTGTGCTGAGGCCAGGGGAGCAGAGACCAGGCCAAACCTGCTGCTGGGGTACAGCTCACAGCACCTCACCCCGCCATCACATCCCCAGTGGGAGCGAGTCTTTTTTCTCTCACCCTCCTTGCCTTTCTGGTCATGGTCAAACTCAAGGTCTTTGGCTTGGTGAAGCCTGGGCCTTTGGCTAAGGCGCGGGGCACCCTACATGGCAGGACTGCTGGCATCTCATTTGGTATCTAGCATGGTGCTGGGGGTCTACCCAAGGCCCCAGGCCTGCCTAAGAGCAGCTGAAGCACAGAGGTACCCCAGCACCCCCAAAGGATGGGCCTGTAAGCAAGCTTCCTTGTTGCGGAATACCCTGCGAGGGAGCCTGCCTCTGGTGCGGCATGGGGACAAGAGCCAGGACCACCCTGCAGAGGACGGAGGCCTGTAGGGTCAGTTCTGCTGGAATGGATTTGCTCCAGCCCATCTGCACTATGTGAATCAGGATTCACATCCTGGAACGGGCTGGTTTTTGATCCATGCCTATCCTTGACTTCACACACGATGGAGGGAAACAACTGTGGCGAAGGCAGGAGAGATAGCACAGTGGGTATGGCACTTGTCTTGCACATGGGTTCGATCCCTAACACCACATATAGTCCCCTGAGCCTACTAGGAGTAATCTCTGAGCACAGAGCCAGGAGTATGCCCAGAGCACTCTGGGCGGGACCTAAACTCTTCCAGTTCCCAAATAAGCGTTTGTCACAGAGGGAAAGATAGTACAATGGTTAAGGCACAATGATTTCTATGGGGCATCACATAATCTCCTGAGCACCAACAGGGTGCAACCTTAAGGCCCCCAAATATTGCTGAGTGTGCCCCTCAATGTCCCTGGGCACCACCCGAGTGTGGCTGTATCCCCATTCAGGACAGTGAGTGGGTCTCTGGTGGAATCTGGTGGAAGATGGTGGTTCTGAGGAGCTGTTGGGTTGACTTCTGGAGCCTTTTTCCTATCCAAAGTCTCTTGCATTAACTGCCCCTGGGGTGTGTGTGTGTGTGTGTGTGTGTGTGTGTGTGTGTGTGTGTGTTGGGGGTGGGGGAATGATGTGAGTGTTTGAGGATGTCACAGGAACTTGGAACCTCTTCCCAGGGTTGGTGCTTCTCGTTCCCAGTCCAGGATCAAAGCCAGCCTCCCCTTCACAGGAACTCTTTGTTTATGTCCTCGATTTCCTGGCGACCTACTTTCTGGTCCCCAAGCTCTACTCCTGCTCTCCCCACTGCCCCTTCCTCCCTCTCCCGCTGGGTGACCAGAGGAAGGAGGCTCAACAGTCCCATCCAGATGGTGGCTTCTGTCTCCTCATGCTGCCGGGAGCCTGGCCTTCCCCGTGGCCCCTGGACCTCTCCACAGACCGTGGGCGCTGGGGACCCTTTGTTCTTCCCACTCCGCCATAAGGAGGGAACTTCTCAGCTGGAGGAGTCAGTCCCAAGCCAGGTGTGCCCTTGCGTCTCCTGGGTCCTGTTATTTTTCTTTTTTCATTAGAAGCAGAGACACATATGGTCACTGAAGAAGTGTAGAGAGCAGTGAACACTGAAAGCTTAAAATGACGCCCCACCCAGTGAGAGGCACTATTAGCATTCTAGGCATGACTTCTCATCCTCAATATGTTTGCGTCTAAATTTAATGTGTTTGAATATGCATGTAGATACATGGTCCTGCATTCCTTTGCATTGTAAAAAAACTTCATGTTCGATGGCGGCTCCCCCCAACCCCCACTCCTACACGAGCTCTACCATGTGGCCTGGAAGTGTCACAGGCTCTGGCCTCTAGCTCTGTGTCTGACTCAGCCATGATCACACAATGACAAGATTGCCAAAGGAACCCTTTCTCAGAGCTGCATGAAGACACATACAACTGCATCATCCATGCAAAACATGCACAAATAATGGCACGCTGGGGTTGCAAGCTGTTCATCATTTCCTTTTTCAGTTCAACAAAGATTATAAAGCTCTCTTCTGGCCAAGAAGTGCTCTTCCCCACATTTGTTTAAAAAAAAAGTGCCTAATATTCAGCTGAAATAGAGAAAGGATCACTAAGTCAATGATGGTTGGAGGGATAGTTCCGGATGGGAGATGTGTGCTGAAAGTAGATAGAGGACCAAACATGATAAGCTCTCAGTATCTGTATTGCAAACCTTAATGCCCCAAAGTAGAGAGAGAGTGTGGGGGAAATTGTCTGCCATGGAGGCAGGGGGAGGGAGGGGTGGGATGGGGAGGATACTGGGGACATTGGTGGTGGGAAATGTGCACTGGTGAAGGGATGAGTGTTCGATCATTGTATGACTGAAACTCAAACATGAAAGTTCTATAACTGAATCTCACAGTGATTCAGTAAAAAATTTTTTAAAATTGCCTAATATTCTAGCCTGAATATTCCATGTCTCTGGGTTACTTCATCTGGGGTCCACCAGGAGGACTTTCAGGGCACCAGAGGTTGACCAAAGAAAATTTTAGTTTTTGCATTCTTCTCTTATAAAATATGAGCCTAAAATTTTAGAAAGATATGGGGAGGAAGTACCTCCCAAATAAGAGGAAAGAGGACAGAAAATTGGGGGGAAAAACAGGTTCCAAGCATCTGAGATGATCTCTGGGGTCCAACACACAACTCACAAGAGGAGACTTGGTAGGAAGTGAGTTTCCTTTGGGAGAGTTGTAGCTGTCACCATCCTTCTTTCAATGGGGGGCATGGGGGCAATTCTGTGACAAGACATGGACACTTGGTTCTCTTCCACAGAATGAGCCTCAATAACCATTGGGAGTGCATAGACTCTGTCAGATAGAATTCCATCACTGTTCCCTCACCTGTTCACTTACTGAGACTTTCCTGTGGCACATCCCTACTCTTCCGTACACTTCTGCTATAAGGTATCCCCAAATGTAGCAGCTTGAACTATCACAGACATGTATTGTCTCTCATGATTCCTCTGGGTCAACAATGTCAGACATGGCTTGGTTGAGTGGCCCCAGTTCACGGTCTCTCAGGAAGTTGTGTCAGTTGGGATTGAAGTTCTCTGAAGGCTTGACAGAATCTGGGGGATCTGGTTCCAAGAAGCTCATCCATTCTCCTGTTCCTTGTCATGCTGACCTCTCCATGGTTCTGTTTGTTCTCTTCACAACATGTTCTCTTCACAACATCACAACAGGGTGGCTGATGGTGACTAATGTTCAAGTGTGAACAGAGAGAGAAAGAGAGAGAGAGAGAGAGGAAGAATATTTCTTATGACCTACCTCAAGTCATCCTCTTCCTGCTATATCCGCAGTGGGTCTTGGGAGCCTTCGTGGATGCTTGAGAGGAATGAACAGGGTTTAAAGATTGGAAGAATGGGATAACTGGAAGCCCCTCTGGGCTGACCAAGTGCTAAGGGTAGAAATTGAACCAAGCACTCATGCAATTAGGAAAATGAATGTGGTGTGAATGCAGGTGTGGTGAAGACGTGGTCTACGGAAGGTCCCACTGTAAGGTCTCTGATCTGTCCAAAGAGAACGGCCTAAGCCTAGAGAGAGCCTTAGCTCCCTGTGAGCTGGCCTCACTGCTCTGCTAGCCAAGGCTGCCCCCGATGGCCAGAGTTACGGCGTGGGTCAGAAGCTACTGCAAGCGAGTCTTCTAAGGACAGGCTATTCTCCCTCCAGAGAGTTGGCATGAAGTGATGTGAAACAAAGAAAGCCAGCAACTGGATTGGTAGTCAGGCTCCCTGCCTCCCCTAGAGATCACCTCCCATCCTGTACTGGGAGAAGCCAGTCACGTTCCCAAGAGCAGTCTTTGGTCTACAGAGGAACTCAAACTCATCGTGGGCCTTGGGGATTCCCCCCTTCCTGTGGTGGCAATGAACCATCCACATCCCACAGTCACTGGACAACAGTGGACGTCTCATGCTGGTGTTCTCCGCCTGGCCCACCTCAGATCCCCAAGGACCTCCAGAAGGCAAACCGGGCCCGGTGGGACAGGGGAGCCTCTTCCCCACGTGCGAGATAGAACTTGGAGGGGAGAGAGCTCACATTTCAAGAACTTGTGGAGAAAAATATCACCCATCCAATGGAAGGTTGCTGAGGGGGCAGGAAGGCCTAGCAGGAGGGCAGTCCAGGAAGGTAAGTTCACCACTGGTGTACAAGGAAGAGGAACCTGTGGATACCAACTACCTATGTGGTTCTGTCACAGGACGCCTCCCCTCAGCAGAAGACCCACAGCTCCAAGGCTACGTACGAGGGAAGAGTGACAGCTAGGAGACTGAGTATGGTGGCATATGGACTCTCCAATGGCCTTATCCTATCTCCCCTTGTGGCCACTGAGGGGATGAGGCCGAGGGGAGCGGCTGACAAAGAAAGTCTCAAAAATACCCTCAGAAGATCTCTGTTCACACCTCACATTCAGTGGGCAGTAGAGCTGTTGTTTTTTCTTTTTTTCCCTGAGAATGGGGTGGAGGACATGATGGCCCCAGAGATGAGCTCCAGCTGAATGTGTTCCTGCGGACGGGGTCCAGACACTGGCTGGTGGACAGGTCTTGGCAGCGAGTGGCTGCCTGCTCATGCCAGCTGGACATCAGAGAAAGGAAGGAAGAGGATGGGGATCTGGAGACTGGCCTCTGCAGGAGGTCTGGGGAGGCACCAGTCACCCCCACCCCAACCCCGGGGACCACTTTGGGCCAGTATTTGAGCAAGAAGCTACCCTAGGGACATCACAGCTCAGAGACTTCTGCAGAACAGGCAGAGTAGAATGGGCAAAGGGACAAAGAAATGGGGACCAGCAAGGACGTACATGTCCCCTCCTGTCAGTGACGCTCTTAAGGGCTCTGTGACAGGCATACAGGGTCTTTCCTGCCATGACGAGGGGTTTGTAGCCCCTGTCATGGTGGTGGTACAACGGGTAAAGGTCATTCTGGGCATATTTCCTATGGAGAGTGCAAACAAAGCGTGACCCACATAGAAACAGTCTGGGGCAGGAAGCCTACCTCAAGGCTTGATCTGTCACTTATCAAGATCCCTCAAAGAGCGACTCTGAACAAGTCACAGTGCCCATGGTGGGAATCGACTTTCCGAATGTTCGCAACAAAAAATGTTTCCAGGAGAGTTTGTTCCGGAACATGTGATTCAGTTGGAGATCCACATTACCCACCAAGAAGGGATCCAGTACTTCTACTCCATTCACTCAATACTCAGCTTCACTTCCTACATTCCTATCATTCCTCCAAGTTTTCAATTGCCATAATAGTCAACGCCATATACCATGACTTAACCTTTGAAAATGTCAACTTGGAATGACCTAAAAGCTTAGATTTCTCCTAGTTCAGTCTTTCTGCTGCACCCGCCCACCACCACCACCACCAAACATCACTCACCTCCATCGGCCCACGTTTCTTTGACTGCTGTTGCCTTCAGCCCAAAGTCTCAGAGATTTATTTGGGAGTTGGGGGCATTTCTTACCTACCTAGACCCTCTATGTCCCCTCATTACTTTCAAGACCACCCATCGAAAGGCCAAATTCAGGTCAAATTCCCTCTATTTCAATCCAGATGCTTCCCCAGTCCCATCTTTAGAGGAGGCTGGAGGATTGTCTTTCTGGAAAGCTCTTCCCTTCCCCAAAAGTACATTTGAAAGGGGTTGAACATGTTGACCTGAACTCCTAATTGCTTCTTCCATAGGTGTTAAGTGAGATATAGGAACAAGCCTGAGGTCCCATCCCTCTAAGCCCCCGGTAGATGCTGGTCCCCAGCCTTCCTGTTTCTCGAAACCTTCCCGTCCTTGACGCAAAGCCACCCTGACATCCTTAGCCTTTCTTCATCTGGCTGGTCTCCCATCCTTTCACCATTCCTGTCGGCATCCTCCAAACGCACTCCAGTTTCTCCACGCCCCTCCTCAGGGTTCCCAGAATTGAAGGCGGTGTGCCAGATGTGGTTGGCCTCGACGGCGAGTCTCTGTTCCTTTTGATGCTGTCTCAGATTGCCTTTGCTTTTTTGGCAACTATATCCCATTGTTGCTCCATCTAGATCTGCAAGCAATTCAAAACTCTCGGCAGAACTCCCCTCCCCAACATGTGCTCTGCCGCAGGCCTCTGTATGTGATCTTGCAAGAATCTCAGGGCTCCTTCTCAGGCCTCGTCCTCAGCCGGCTCTTCAGGATCCAAAGTCTGTGGTCCAGAAGTCCTGTTGGCTTGGGGTCAACAGCCAATTGGATCTGCATGCTTTCCTGACCTTGATCCAAGTCATTGATAAAAAAACGTGGGATCGAACAGGACCCATGACAAAGCCCCGCGCTACTAGAAATGTTTCTCAGAGTCAGAGGTTACACACTGGCCGTTGGGTTGCCAAATGCAGGCTGCAGATGTGTTTTGTTTGGCCTAGGGGGTATTTTTCTCTTTAACTTTGAATCACGGGCCAACATCTGGACTCTTAGCTTCCCCTGAAAGATTGATGATCTCTCTGCGCTGGATCCACAATCCAACATGGCAACAACGGGCTGGCGTGGCCAGAGCAGCTGTGTGTGGAGGTGTAAATTGTGGACAGTACATCCCACTGGACTTGTAGTGCAACTTTGGCCAATGAGAACCTTTGTTCGGTCTCCATTTTGTCTCCTTCCCAACTATGACCTACTGTCAAGTGCTGGCCCATGCCTGTTCATTGATGATATCTGTCTCACGCCTGGAGGCATGGAGTTAGAGGCTCCTGTTCCCTCTTTGTCAGCTCCTCTGGAGTACGATCTGTCAACTAGTTGTAAATCCACTCAATGATACTATCTCCCAGCCCGTGCTGTCTCTCTGGAATTTGATAAGAGATCTTGTTCAGTCACTGTACAAAACCCAAATATCAGCGCTCATTGCACCTCCTGGTCCTACCAGTTTATTAGGATCGTGGGAGATGAAATGGGAGTTAGTTCACTCTGTCTTGGATCAGAAACAAGTTTTTTTTTTTCTGATAAACAAGTTCTTTATTTAACATAATCAAGCAACTTTAATCAAGTTAATCAACAGTAGAAGTGTAATGACTTCAAAAGGTCCATATTTTTTCATGGTTCAAATTCTCCTTCCTTGCAAGGTGTTGGTGGTTGGGCTGACTCCTGAATCTTCTCTCCAATGATGGAATAAGATTCCTGTTGCTCAGGAGCGACCCTCACATTTAATTTAAGATTTGTCCCAATGAGTTGAGAAGTCGGTGGTTTTGTTGTTAATTATCAGTAATACAGTGAAGCCAATAGTGCCATTCATGCTTCTCTCTTCATCCCAGAATGTGTCTCTACCGTTCATTTCTGTAGTAAATATAAGCCATTGGTGACATCCAAAACACTGCTTGTGCTCTTCATTTGTACATTTGTTATACAAAGGTACATGTTTCCAGATTTGTCTTCATCAACATATGTACCAACCTTCACAGCCTTTGCTCTGATGAAAATATTCAACACTCTCCCTGTTATGGGTGCCACCTGCATTTCAACCTGAGATGTGTAGAAGTGCAATTCCTATCTTTTCTGTTAGGGGGTACCCTCTCTGGAGATGCCCATGTTCTTTTTTTTTTTTTTTTTTTTTTTTTTGCTTTTTGGGTCTCACCCGGCGATGCACAGGGGTTACTCCTGGCTTTGCACTCAGGAGTTACTTCTGGCGGTGCTCAGGGGACCATATGGGATGCTGGGGATCGAACCCGGGTCGGCCGAGTGCAAGGCAAACACCCTACCCGCTGTGCTATCGCTCCAGCCCCCCATGTTCTTTCTTGAGTGTGTAACTCCCTCTCTTCTCTCTCTCTGTGCCTCTCTCTCTTTCTCTCCCTCCCTCCCTCCCTTTTATAGTCTCTAAATAAAACTACTTTTTACTTATTTAGCAAAAATTTAAAAAAAGAGGTCCTTGGGGGAGAAATGTGAGTGCACTGGTGATGGGTGTAGTGTTGGGATGATGTGTGTGTAAAACCATTATTAACAGTATTGTAATCCACAGAATCTCAATCATGTTTTTTTAAAAAAAAACAGAAAGAACATCTAACCACTAAATAAAGAAAAAGGAGAGTTAGAAAACTTGGCTAGCTGGAAAGGCCACCAGGGCTGGCAACCTGCAGTGATTGGTCCTCCATGTAGGATGGCTCAACTCACAAATTCCCTACTTAATGAAGGGGCAAGAGGGATCTCCATCCAGTATAAAGTGTATTTTGAATGTTGGGTCATGATCTTTCCCTGACTCGTGACATGCAAGACAATCCACTTTGGTGATGATGGACTGGTGGTGGTGGACTGTGAGTGGCTGTTCCCAGTCAGTTGACGATCCTGGAGATAAACAACCCCAGTGACTGTGTAAACAGTCTTTTCCAGATTGCTTTTAACCATCAGCAAAGCCACTTAATGCGTTTCATGAGATACTCAACACTTACTTATAAAATAGGCTTTGTGTGAGGTGATTCTCCCCAACTGTTACCTAAACTAAATGCTTGGATCCTATTTAAGTGAGGCGAGGCGAGGCTCCCAAGCTGGATAGGTCTGGTGTAATGCATTTGTTTGCAAAAGGCACATATTGGCATATAATCTTGCTTAAAATATCTTCAAAACTGACAATGGGTTTATCAGAAGGCAAGCCCACTGTGAGTCACGTACCAATACAATTCATCCTTGAAAGCAAAGTTTTTAGAATTTAACCTAAGACCATTACACCACCTCCGCTTCGCTGATGACATCATTCTCATAACACCAAACATTGGCCAAGCAGCACAAATGCTAGCCGACTTCGACCACGAGTGTGGAAAGGTCGGATTGCAGCTGAATCTCAACAAGATGATGTTCATGAAAAAAGAACTGGTCCCTGAAGCTTCATTTGCTCTCACTGGAACGAACATCTCCAAATGCAGCAGCTATGTGTACCTGGGTAGAGAAATCAACATGAGGGATGACTTGGTGCCAGAACTGCACAGGAGGAAGAGAATTCCTACTGCACATTCCAAGTGCACAGCAGCGTGGAATGCATTCAAGAGCATTGAAGAAGTGGTTAAGAGAGCGAAGAGCCTCTGACTCAGGGCACATATTTTCGATTCCACCGTTCTTCCTGCACTAACATAAGCCTCAGAGACCTGGGCCCTACGCAAACAGGATGAGAATGCTATTAGGGTATCCCAAAGAAGAATCGAAAGAGCTATGCTAGAAGTATCACGGCTCACTCAAGTGTGAGAAGGAATCCGGAGTTCTGACCTCCGTCAACGGTCAAAAATCAGGGATGCTGTTTCGTTTGCCAAGGCATCAAAAATCAGATGGGCCGGTCATGTAATGCGATTCAGAGAAGACCGCTGGACTAAAGCTGTTACCGACTGGATTCCACAGGACGTCAGAAGACCTCATGGCCGCCCACCAACTAGATGGTCAGATTTCTTCGTCAAATCCCTGAATGAACGATTTGAGGCTCTTTCTGTGCCTGGAGCAAGTAAATATCATTGGGCTGCACTAGCACTAGCACGTGACAGGGACAAATGGAAACATTACTGGCGCCCGCTTGAGCAAATCGAAGATCAACAGGATGACAAGTGACAAGTGACAACCTAAGACTGGTCACCAGTCTTCCAAACAAGCATGCAAGAAGTTGCCCTTTTCTCCTTTTCGCTATAGCTAGGAACTCATTTTTCACCCAGGCTTTTCATAAATCTGTGGAGGTGCTTTTCACAAATCTTCTAGTGAGGACATCTGGAGTGTAAGGACAGTTCTCCAGGCCAAGAGATGAATCAGTCTGGAGTTAGTAATTTCCTCCTAGAGCTTCAAATCCCTACTCGCCAACATCCCTTCTCCATTCAGCCCAACTCGTCAGACACATGAGCTCTATTGCACCTCACCCATCGCTATCCAGACAGAGAATCCAAGATGAGGAACCCTCCCTCAGTATGACAAATTCAATTAAAAAATTAGAAATCGAGCTCCCATTTGACCCAGCAATACCACTGCTGGGAATATATCCCAGAGAAGCAAAAAAGTATAGTCGAAATGACATCTGCACTTATACGTTCATCACAGCACTGTTTACAATAGCCAGAATCTGGAAAAAAAACCCGAGTGCCCTAGAACAGATGACTGGTTGAAGAAATTTTGGTACATCTATACAATGGAATACTATGTAGCTGTTAGAAAAAAGGAGGTCATGAATTTTGCATATAAGTGGATCAACATGGAAAATATCATGCTAAGTGAAATGAGTCAGAAAGAAAGAGACAGACATAGAAAGATTGCACTCATCTGTGGAATATAGAATAATAGACTATAAGACTAACACCCAAGAATAGTAGAAATAAGTACAAGGAGGTTGACTCCATGACTTGGAGGCTGGCCTCACATTCTGGGGAGAGGGCAACTCAGAGAAGGGATCACCAAGTATAATGCGGTCGGAGGCCATGCGGGGGAAGGGTGATGTGGGCTGAATGTAGACAAGAGACTGAACACAATGGCCACTCAATACCTTTATTGCAAACCACAACACCTAATTAGAGAGAGAGAACAAAAGGGAATACCCTGCCACAGTGGCAGTGTGGGGTGGGGGGAGATGGGATTGGGGAGGGTGGGAGGGATGCTGGATTTACTGGTGGTAGAGAATGGGCACTGGTGAAGGGATGGGTTCTCGAACTTTGTATGAGGGAAACATGAGCACAAAAATGAGTAAATCTGTAACTGTACTCTCATGGTGATTCATTAATTAAAAATAAGTAAGTAAATAAATAAATAAATAAATAAATAAAAATTTTTAAAAAGAAAAATATAAATATAAATAAATAAATAAATAAGTAGCTCTAACCTGTACTTGATCATGTTCATGTTTTTGTTGTTGTTGTTTTTACTGAATCACTATGAGATGCAGTTACCAAGCTTTCATGTTTGAGTTTCAGTCACACAACGATCAAACACTCATCCCTCCACGGGTTCACATTTCCCACCACGATAGTCCCCAGTATCTCCCCCTCCCCCATACCAACCCTCCCCCAGCCTCTATGGCAGACAATTTTTCCCATACTCTCCCTCTACTTCTGGACATTATCACTTGTTATCCCACTGATCTTCAATTTGCTCGAGCAGGTTCCAGTAACGTCTCCATTCATTCCTGTCACATGCTAGTGTAGCCCAATGATATCTGCTCACTCCAGGACATTATAAGTTTGCAATATAGATACTGAGAGGTCATCACGTTTGGTCCTTTATTTACTTTCAGCACACGTCTCCCATCCCGAAGGATCTCTCCAGCCATCATTGGCTTAGTGACCCCTTTGTTTTAACTAACGCTTTAAACAGAAAAATCCCGAAAGACACACAAACAAATCTCGGACCCGAGCAACTTGACACAGAGGTGGCCGGGACTTTGCAATAGGCCTTCTCCTCTGGGCTGCTCCAGACGGGGACAGATGCTGTCCCTCTGCCTGCCCTCCGGCGGTCGCCATTTTCTAGAAGCCAACGAGAAGCTCTAGGTATGAGTTGCGGTGACAGCAAATCCCAAATCTCGCAGGACAGGGGACGAGTGGGCCCTTCTCCTTTCCCTGCCCTGAGGGACACCGCATCCGCCCACCGTCTACTTAAGCTCCCACATGGCCACGATCCAGAGACACACAAATGAATCTCTGACCTGAGCAACTTGCTACAGCGATTTCTTCAGACCCTAATTATTAAAATCTTAGAATTCCTAGAGCGGCCGCGCAACATTATATTATATCCATAACGAGCAACTCAGAACACATTGTCTAGCATTGCATTTTCGGTAGGTGTGAGGGGTGGTAGGTCTGGTCCCGAAATATCAAAGGTAACTAAAGTATCACTGTATCACTGTCATCCCGTTGTTCGTCGATTTACTCGAGCAGGCACCAGTAACGTCTCTATGACACTCAGCCCTGAGATTTTAGCAGCCTCCTAAACTAGAGAAAGAATATTTTGCAAATTGTCTGCCACACAGGCAGGGAGAGGTGTGGAATGGAGGTGTGTGTGTGGGGGGGATACTGGGGATTTTGTTGGTGGAAAACATACACTGGTGAAGGGATGGGTGTTTGATGACCGTATGATCGAAGCTCAAACATGAAATTTTTGTTACTGTACCTCACGGTAAATTAATTTAATTTTTTAATTAATTAATTAAAAAAGAAAAATAACAATCCCTTTCTATTGTGGAGGCAGAGTTAGCTAGATGTTCTCCAGCAATTTGTGCCTCGTTTTCATGGGATGGGTTATTATTCCTGACAAGGGCTTATGACCAGGGCTGCCCTGCCAAGACCTTCCCTTGCCAGCCTCCCCGGTGGCAGGGTGGTCCCATGGGACTAGTTTTGCCAATGCGGTGTAGAAGAGAACTCACTTCTGGGCTAAGCTGCTTTGGGTCTGAGTGGTCCTTTTTGCCTCCTCTTCCCATCTTCCAGCTCTTGCAGGAAGGAGAAAAAAACCCGGAGGAAGCGACCCGGGTCCCTGTCTCACCCCATCAAAGGCTGCCTGCTCATCAGGGCACCCTGGCTGGGTTCTTCCCAGAAAGAGCGAGCGCCTTTTATCACGCTGCACCTCTGAAATGCGATGGTCTGTGGGTCGGGCTGACCAGCCTGGCCCGTGGGACCCTTCTCAGTGCTCCAGAGTCGTGACTGCCTAACATTCTGCTTTTAATTGCAGGCTCCTCCGCTGCCTTTGTCCTTGGGAACCCCTTTCTATCTTCGGTCTGTAGCGTGTCCTTTCAGAAGATCAGCCCTTTGAAATCCCTTTTGCGGGGGTTTCCTCGGCTCTTCAAACTCACCCCTCCCTTCGCTTCCTCATTGAGCCTCTTTGAAACTGCATGATCAAAACGACAATTTTACGAGCTTCGAACTCTTTTGAGGTTGGTTCCTGGCACGGCTACGGCTATGGAATTTTCTGTGGCCGAGACACCACATCTGCCGCTGACTCGCCCCAGCACCACGCGGCCCCTCGGAGCCTTCGGGGTCGGTGGGTCGGTGGTAAGAACCCCGCAGGAGGACCTGAGAGAGAGAGCGCGGGCGTCAGGGCGTGAGTCTCACGTGTGGCCAGCCCTGACCCCAGTTAGATGGCCAGCACCACATGGTCCCCTGGGGGGAATCCCTGGGCCCCCAAGCACTGCAGAATGTGGCCCTGGAGCACCCCACACCCACAGGGCCTGAGAAGAATCACGTGGTCTTGAGCCACCTGCCTGGTTAGCCAAGGGTACCAAGTGGGGCCCCTGAGCCTCCTGAACACCACTGGGAAAACCCCCTGAAAAGGAAGGGAGGGAAAAAGTAAGAGAGGAAGGGAGGGGAGGGGAGGGGAGGGGAGGAGAGATAGAAGGGAAAGAAAGGAGAGAGGAAAGAAAGGAAGAGGGGAGGAAGGGAAGGAGAGAGGAAGGGAGGAAAGGAAGAAGGGAGGGAAGAAGGAAGGGAGGGAGGGAGGGAGGGAGGGAAGAAGGAAGGAAGGGAGGGAGGGAGGAGGGAGGGAGGGAGGGAGGGAGGGAGGGAGGAAACAGAGGAGTGAGGGAGGGGAGGGGAAGGGAGGAGAGGTAGAAGGGAAAAAAGGGAGAGAGGAAAGAAAGGGGAGGAAGGGAGGGAGAGAGGAAGGGAGGGAAAGAAGAAGGGAGGGAAGAAGGAACGGAGGGAGGGAGGAAAAAGAGGAGTGAGGGAGGGGAGAGGAAGGGGGAGAGGTAGAAGGGAGAGAGGGAAGAAAGGAAGAAGGGAGGAAGGGAGGGAGAGAAGAAGGGAGGGAGGGAAGAAGGAAGGAAGGAAGGAAGGAAGGAAGGAAGGAAGGGAGGGGAGGGGAAGGGAGGAGAGGTAGAAGGGAAAAAAGGGAGAGAGGAAAGAAAGGGGAGGAAGGGAGGGAGAGAGGAAGGGAGGGAAAGAAGAAGGGAGGGAAGAAGGAACGGAGGGAGGGAGGAAAAAGAGGAGTGAGGGAGGGGAGAGGAAGGGGGAGAGGTAGAAGGGAGAGAGGGAAGAAAGGAAGAAGGGAGGAAGGGAGGGAGAGAAGAAGGGAGGGAGGGAAGAAGGAAGGAAGGAAGGAAGGAAGGAAGGAAGGAAGGAAGGAAGGAAGGAAGGAAGGAAGGAAGGAAGGAAGGAAGGAAGGAAGGGAGGGAGGGAGGGAGGGAGGGAGGGAGGGAGGGAGGGAGGGAGGGAGGGAGGGAGGGAGGAAGAGCAAAGAGTTGTGCAGGAGACCGAGGCTGAGTTCAGCTAGCACCGGATGCTAAGCAACCAGCAAACGTCCAATGATTCGAGCAGCATAAATATAAAAGTGAAACAGGCATGCATAATTGGGAACAGACTGTCCTCTGATCCAGGGACCCGGTCTCTCTCATTGATGGCTCTGCTGTCTTCAGCACCTGGCCTTCCAGATGTTTCCATGGCCAGGCTGGGTATTCAAGGCTTGGACGCCCCAAAGAGAGTGGGAGGAGCCCGAAGATGACTCACTGGCTCCGTTTCTGCCCTGCAAGCAGGAGGCCAAGATTCAGTTGGGAGCACAGTGACAGACTCCGAGAGGGCTCTTGGCAGCTCTGCACTCTGGGGTCCTCGGTGGCTGGTTTCCATCATAGCACCAGGACTCAAGACTGAGACACGCCCCCCACACACACATATATGTACATACATACTCCCCCAGGCCCCAAGAGCAATGCAGCTGAGTGTGTCAGCACCACCACCAAGCACGCGCACACACACACACACACACACACACACCCTGCATCACCACAATAGCACTAGCAGAGAGAAAGGCGGGTGCAGGGGAAGAATCCGGGACTGTCATCTGGCTGGGGCCCAGGGAGAAAGGCAGCTGGTTTCCGGCCTCGGGGGGTCCGTTCCTCCTGCTGTGGAAACAACGTCTGTCTTGCTATGGGCATTAACAGCTCTTGCCCTTGGTTGGGTCACTCTGAACACATCTGCCGAGCGTCCGTCAGGCACACACTGCGCCAGCGAGGGGTCGTCTGTGGCCCTCCCCCTAGTCCCAGCATTCGTGGGTGCGCTTCTTCTGCCCACGTTTGCCCACCCTTGGGGTGACCCCGGCGGGGCCACAGGAAGCGTTGCTCCTTCTCTGCTTCCGACTCCACGACCTGCCTCTAGGGCCGGGTACTTTGGAGCTTCTGACTCAGAGATTCTATCCAACACACACACACACACACACACACACACACACACACACACACACACACACACACACACCTCCAGAAATCTATTCACGAGAGTGGCCAGCCAGGAACACGTGAGGGGCCACAGAATCTGATCAACAGGCGGGGCCCCGTCTCCTCTCCCTCCAATAGACCAGTCGCAAGGAGGTCCTGGGTGAAGGAGACCATGGAGCAGGGCTGGGGGGTGTTGCCCCCCGGGGCCACGCAGGAAGCAGACTCAGGCTGGCTTTGATGCTCTTGCCCATGGGTGCAAATTATACCCAGGCTGCCCCCAGGAAAAGCTGACAGAGGCGGGGGTGGGTGCATGGCACGGTCGCCAGGCTCTTGCTTTCCAGAACGGTGTTGGTCCATCAGGCCTGTACTAAGCCCCACTTTTTTTTTTTTTTGATGGAAGGTGCTGGAAGTGGGGCACTAGAGAAACGGCCACCAGGGCCTCCAGCAGGCAGCCTCCCTTCGCTCGGGCCCTGGCTCAGGGTTCCAGCCTGGAGTTTCCCACCCCGGACTTCACAATGCGGCTTCTCCGTGGCCCACACTTCTGACTAGGGTTTTTTTTTGTTTTTGTTTTTGTTTTATTTTTTGTTTTTTTTGCTTTTTGGGTCACACCTGGCGATGCACAGGGGTCACTCCTGGCTCTGCACTCAGGAATTACCCCTGGCGGTACTTGGGGGACCCTATGGGATGCTGGGAATTGAACCCAGGTCAGCTGCGTGCAAGGCAAACGCCCTCCCCGCTGGGCTATCGCCCCAGCCCGGTCGCCCACACCTCTGTGCTCTCCTGTCTCCAGTGCCCACTGCCCGGCGGGTCTGGGGCTGCGGAAGGACACCCTCCTCCCCCCACACCCCTGCGGCCCGAGCCCCAGCAAGGCGGCAGGTCCTGCCAGGTCTGCCCAGCCTGACGAAATGAATCCCCTAGCCGGATTCCTCGGGACACCCCACCTCCAGGCACCCCGGTGGTATACCCTCTGGGCATAAGTGTGGGGGCCCAGGTTGGCGGGAGCCGAGGTCCCCAGACTTACCTAGATTAAGAGCCGGAAGCTTCTAAGCAGACCTGGTCCTGCTCCTACCCCCGTTAACTGTGTTGCCCAGAGTTTGGGACACCACGAAGGAACAGCCCATGCCTCCTATTATCATCAGTTGGATAAAACAGAATGTCAACCTTTGAACCCCAGCGGGGTCAGGAAATGGGACTGGGGTGGGGTGAGGGCAGGGGAGGCTTTGGGACCACACCCAGCAGTGCTCCAGGACTACTCCTGGTACCGCACTCTGGCTGGGGCGGGGGAGGGGGGGCGGGGGCCCTCTGAGTTGCCTGAGACCTATCCTGGGTCGTGTGCAAAGTGAGAGTCCTACCCACTGCACTCTCTCTCCAGACCCAAGGAGATGGGATTTTTATGAGATACAGGAGGTAATTAGGGCCAGAGGTAGAAGGGTGGGGTTGAATCCAGTAGTATTGATGGCCATGTAAGATGCACTCTCTCTCCCTCCCTTTCTCTCTCTCTCCCTTTCTCTCTCTCTCCCTCTTTCCCTCTCTCCCTCCCTCTCTCTGTCTCACTGACTCTCCTTCCCTCTCTCTCTCCCCTTCTCTTCCCCTCCCTGTCCTCTCTCTCCCTCCTTCCACCCTCCCTTTCTCTTTCCTGATCTCAGTTCTCCCCTCCCTCTCTCTTCTCTACCTCTTTCCGCCCTCCTCTCTCTCCCTTTCTTACTGCCCCCCTCCCCTTCTCGCCCTTCCCCACCCCTGAGCACACACAGAATTGAAAGCCCCGTGGGTGAGGACACAGACAGGAGGGGCCGGGGCTCCTGTTGGACCGTTGGACCAAGTCCACTGGGAGCGACTGGAGCCACAGTCCCCCCCCCCGGGGGACACTTAGGTCCTTCCCACTGTTCCCACCTTATAAATAGCACTCCAGGAAGCCGTGC
>NC_073304.1:228666109-228723609 GCF_027595985.1 Sorex araneus
ATCATCAGCTCTGAGACGGCGACGAGGTCGAGTGACTCTGCAGAGAGCGCAGGCAGCTCGGGCCCAGCCCCCGCGTCCCAGCCTGAGGTTCTGAGTTGGCAGCATCCGGATTTTCTCCTTGCAAAGAGGCCAAGGCCGCTCTCAACAAGCAAATTCTCAAAGCTCACTCCTCATGCTCGTGGAAGCGGGTCCTTCAGGGAAGCGGGTTCTCTGTGGGAAGAAGCATCGTACCCACACACCCCGGGTCATGGCTGGGTGCTGTGTCCACAAGCGAGCACAGGGAGGGCGTCCCAGGAGACCACCGTCTTGTCCCCTCCTGCAGAGAGTCTGCGTCTTACAATGATGGAGGCATCGGTACTTTGCCCACAGAGCTCACGAGCACACCACCGGCCCCCATTCTAGTTCACAGCCGAGTGATGGGCGGCGCTGAGGGCCCCGGGACCACCACAGCCAGGAAAGACAACGCTCCATAAAAATGGAAATAAATGAGAGGAATCGGGCTGGAGCAATAATAGCACAGCGGGTAGGGTGTTTGCCTTGCACACGGCCGACCCGGATTCGATTCCCAGCATCCCATATGGTCCCCTGAGCACCACCAGGGGTAATTCCTGAGTGCAAAGCCTGGAGTAAGCCCTGTGCATTGCTGGGTGTGACCCAAAAAGCAAAAAAAAAAAAAAAAAGAGAGAGAGAGAGAGAGAGGAATCTAGGAAGTTTTAAGAGCCGATATAGATTTCCAACAAGCGTTTGGAGCTAAGCCCCTCCTCTAGACAGCTGGGCAGACGATGAACAGTAAGTCAGTCAAGAAGGAGAAGATGGCGCTGGAGCGATAGCACAGCGGGTAAGGCGTTTGCCTTGCACGTGACCGACGCAGGTTCAATTCCCAGCATCCCATATAGTCCCCTGAGCACCGCCAGGAGTGATTCCTGAGTGCAGAGCCAGGAGTAACTCCTGAGCATTACCGGGTGTGACCCAAAAGAAAAAAAAAAGATGGTTGATTTTAAATTTCATTATTTTGGGGCTGGAGCAATAGCACAGTGGGGAGGGCATTTACCTTGCATGTGGCTGACCTGGGTTCAATCCCCAGCATCCCATAGGGTCCCCGAGCACTGCCAGGAGTAATTCCTGAGTGCATGAGCCAGGAGTAACCCCTGTGCATCGCCGGGTGTGACCCAAACAGAAGGGAAAGAAGGAAAAGACGGCAACGAGGGATCTCGCCAGCAGTCTCATGTGCAGAGAAAACTCAGAGAAGGGGCAGGCACAGGATCATCAGAAAACGTGGGCAGGGACTGGAGACCCCAGGTGGCCCGCAAGGTCGGGAATGAGTCTGGGGTGCCCCATGGGAGGGGAGGGAGTGGGAGCTGCAAGTTGGGGGGGTGGGAGGGGGGAGGGGAAGGAGCATGGCTGGAATCAAGGTGCTTTGCCAGGCAGGGTCCGGAGGTGGCGCTTACTCTGGAGGGTGGCCCTGGGGAGTGTGGAGCCAGGCGGTGACAGCATCTGACTATGCCCTAGCAAGGGCTGGTGCTGATGGGGCACGGCACCTCTTCCCACCCAACCATACACATCTGGTCAGGTCTCCTCTGGGGACTCTGGGTCCTTCCACAAGCCCGGGGTGGGGGGCTGCACTCTAGGGTCCCTGCTATGTCCCACTTGTCCCAGTCGGGGTAAAGTTCTGTCCTATCACTTTCCCGCCCTGGAAGGAGCAGCAGGAGACGAGCAAGAACCCAGCGACCGAGGGTTATAAGAAGGCAGGAGAGGGTGTTTATTTCGAATTTTGGTGATGGGGGCCCGAGACAGAGCACTGCGGGAAGGGCACCTGCCCTGTGCACGGCCAACCAGGGTTTCATCCCCCTGAGCATTTTGGGAGTGATTCCGGAGTAGAGAGCCAGGAGGAATTCTTGAGTATCACCCGGTGTGGCCCCAAAACAAACAAAAACAAACGAACAGGAAGAATTTTGGTGATGTTCTACAACCCAGAGTATGAAACCCTGCACTCAAATCTTATTTCCATCCACCACCCTCACATCACTTTTTTTTCGTTCTTTTTCGTCTTCTTCTTTTTGGTTTGAGCTCCTCACCACACAGTGCTCCGAGGCGTGACTGTTGGAACTGTGCAATGTCTGGGTGGGACCGGAGCCTGCCACTCACCAAGCCTGCTCTCAGTCCTTTGAAAAGTGCCCCAGGAACAACACTGGGTTTTTGCGTCTTTTTCCTGAAAGTCACTATTCCCAAGCACCTACGGGTGCTGACGGGTGAGCACTGTATGTCAGAGTGAGCACGGTGGTTAGTTGCTTGCCTTGCCTGCAGCCGACCAGGTTTGATTCTTGGGGCCACACGTGGCCCCTGGAGTGATCCCTGCGCCCAGAGGGAGGAGTAAGCCCTGAGCACAGCCCGACTGTGGCCCCAAAGGAAAATAAACAAATATGCTTTCTGAAACTCTATTTCATGGACTGGAGCAATAGCACAGCAGTTTGGGCGTTTGCCTTGCACCCTGCCGACCCAGGTTCGATTCCCAGCATCCCATATGGCCCTCCAAGCACCGCCAGGAGTAATTCCTGAGATGCAGAGCCAGGAGGAACCCCTGTGCATCACCGGGTGTGACCCAAAAAAACAAAAAATAATTAATTGATTAATTGATTAATTAAATAAAACTCTATTTCAGAATTTCCACACCGCCCACCCCCCGCCCCAGGATTGGTACCTGGAATCTGAGCCCTTGTGTTACTTGTCCGTCCGCTGGTTCTGGGATCTGTGTTTTCAGAGCGCGGTCGGAGCTCGCTGAGTCCCTCCGTGGCCGTGGGACAAGGTGGTGACACCAGCACCCCAGAGCCTGCCTCCAGCAAGCCCTTCGGTGACGTGTGCGCTGACAAGGTGCGGGAAGTCCAAGAAGAGAACGGGCTCTGGGGGATGGAGAATTGTAAAGGGATGTGAGGGTGACTGTGGCCGAGGTCCACCAGCTCCCTCCCTCTCCAAACCCCGAAGAACCCCCCAAACCTACCTCCAGGATGGGCGGTGGGTGAGAGACTGAGGTTCGTTTTTGACTGAATCCAACCCCACATTTTCAACTCAATCTTAAGCCCGAGGAGACTCTCGGGTTTACTAATCCCCCTTAGCCGGTGGATTGGAGCTGGATCCACACTTGCTTATCAGCCTGCAAGACCGGCTCATCGCCCACAGAGGTTCCGGCAGCTCGGCTTCAAAGAGGCCAGCCAGGAAGCTGAGGGGAGCCTCAGAGCCCTGACCCGGGCCTTATCGCTCAGGGCTGGGCAGAGCGCGCCCGGCTGGAGGGTGTCGGGCAAAGGAGCACGTTTCTCCAAAGCAGTTCAGAGCTGACTTAATCTGTTGGGGCGATCAAACACAGCTCAAACGGTTTCTCCCTCAAAGAGAGAAATGAAGTTTCTGGCTTGTCAGTCACCTGTGAGGAAGCTAGAATGCCCTAGTACTGAGACTGGATCTCTCATGGGCCTGGAAGCAGATGTGGGAGGTTGTTCAATCTCTCTCTCTTTCTCTCTCTCTCTCTCACACACACAAATACGTACACAGACTCTCACAGACTCAGGCTTTCTCACTCTCATATTCTTACACAAACGCTTACACACATTCACACACACACTCAACTTCACACACTCACAGACTCAAGCTCTCTCATTCACACACTCTCACACTCACAATTTCACTCACACACTTTCTCACTCACAGACTCAGGTTTTCTTACTGACTCTTACACACACATTCACACACTCAGACTCTCTCACACACACTCAGACTCTCACACACACACTCAACTTTCTCATTCACACACTCACTCACATACTCAGGCTCTCAATCTCAGACTCTCACACATTCACTCACAGGCTCAAAATCTCTCTCACTCACACACACTCACACACACTCACACACTCAGACTCTCACTCTCTCACTCTCACTCACACACTCAGATTCTCACTCAAATATTCTCTCACACACATTCACACACTTATTTCACTCACACATTCTCACACACATTCACGCACTCATATTATCTCACTCACACGCTCTTTCACTCACACACTCAGACTCTCTCACACACAGAGACTCACTCGCACACTCAGACTTTCTCTCACACACTCAGACTCTCTCTCACTCACAGACTCAGACTCTCACTCAAATATTCTCTCACACACATTCACATATTCATATTATCTCACTCACACACTCTAACACACATCCACACACTCATATTATCTCACTCACACTCTTTCACTCACACACTCAGACTCTCTCACATACACAGACTCAGACTTTTTCGCTCACACACACTCAGACTCTCACTTACGCATACTCAGACTCTCACTCAGACACAAATGTGCCATCACAGCTCTCTGGAGAGAGTGGGTGTCCTTGTTTGGCGCTGTGGGGACTGTCCTGTGCAGAGAACAATTTTAACCATATCCACAGTGGCCATGCTGAGCAAGGGAAGGGTCACTGCCCTCCTGCCTCTGGTTTCCCTGGGGGCTAAAGAGCGTGGCTTTCTCTGAGGCACCCCTGAGCTCCAGGACCCCCATCCCCAGCATACCAGGCTGAGGACACACCACAGGAGGTGCTATAGAACAGCTCACTCTATCTTCTCAGGGTTAGCCACGTCATACAGATGTTTCCTCACACCAGGACTCCTCCTTTTTCTTTTCAATGTCTTCAAGTATGATCCACCTTTTCTTCTCCATGAAAAAAACCAATTGTTATTAGGGCCCAGGTAGGGGCTGGAAGCAGAGCATGGAGGAGATGGTCCAGGGCATGAAACACAGGTGACGGGTAGGGAATGGACCCAGGGCAGGAAGATTCCAGCCCAAGTCGTGGGAGCAGGGATGCTTCACCCGGTGTCTGAGGCAGAAAGCTCATCTTTGGGCATTAGTTCACCCAGAAGGCTAAAAGAGGGGCTGCTCAAAGACAGTAGAGACAAGGGCCAGGAAGATAGCTCCATGGTGGAAGCCTGCCTCAAGAGCTGGGGGAGAAAGTAGATGGACTAGAGAAGGGATCACTAAGTCAATGATGGTTGGAGGGATAGTTCGTGATGGGAGATGTGCGCTGAAAGTGGATAAAGGACCAAACGTGATGGCCTCTCAGCATCTGTATTGCAAACCATAATGCCCAAAAGTAGAGAGAGAGTAGGGGGGAAATTGTCTGCCATGGAGGCAGGGGGAGGGTTGGGATGGGGGTGGGGGATACTGGGGACATTGGTGGTGGAAAATGTGCTCAGGTGAAGGGATGGGTGTTCGATTGTTGTGTGACTAAAACTCAAACATGAAAGCTTTGTAACTATCTCACGGTGATTCAATAAAAAAAAAAAAAGTATCACTGTATCACTGTCATCCCATTTTTCATCGATTTACTCGAGCAGGTGCCAGTCTCCATTTGTCCCAGCTCTGAGATTTTAGCAGCCTCTCCTTACTCATTTTTCCCAACAATTGGAGGCTCTTTTCAGGGTCAGGGAAATGAGACCTGTTATTGTTACTGTATTTGGCATATTGAATATGCCATGGGTAGTTTGCCAGGCTCTCCCATGTGGGCAGGATATTCTCGGTAGCTTGCGGAGCTCTCTGAGAAATATATATATATTATTTTTTCCCTTTATGATGATGTGTCCAGGAATATTCACTCATGCAAGAGGCTTGGCCCGAGCATGTGGAAAGCGGTGGCCTGGAGTTGGGTAGTAGAGGTCGGCTGCCGGGGCTGGGTCCCTTGGGGCGGGGAGGGCTCTCACCTGCCCTTCTCTGGGGCACCCCTGGTGTGGAGTCCAGTGGTATGGTTATGAATGGGGGCCATATTTTATGCTTCCTTCCGGGAGGAGCAGCCGTTCTGGAGGGTGGCTGATGAGGTTATCTGGCACCGGCAGGAGGTGGCTTATGAGTGTGACCCCTGGGCCACCGGAGACTGGGGGAAGCAAGAGGAGGATCTCTCCTCCTGGGCCCCATTGAGCCCAGAGTCCAAGATCACAAAATTCCACATTATCTGGGTTTCATGGGACTTTGCTTATGCATGAGGCTCGGCCCCACCCTCCTCTGTAATCCAAGTAATCAACAACAACAACAACAACAACAAATAAGGAGGAACTGCTTCTGGGAGATTGGGGGGTGGGGTGTGCAGCTGAGCATGCACTGACGCCAGAGTGCTACAGGGCTGTGGAGTTCAGTGGGGAGGACAAGGGGGCTGGAAAGAACAAGCCCGGGGGGACGGGGCTGCAGAGAGAGGCCCCAGGCCTTCTCCAGTCTACACCCCCTTCAAGTTCAGGGCAAGTCCTCTCCTCAGTGACACGTTTTCCAGCTTTAGCACCACAGAGAGGGCGTGAGTGGCAGAAGGCTGATCCCTGGTTGTACAGGAAGTTGCTTTGGACTCAACCCACCTGGTGCAGTTGGCTGGAGGGACGTTGACATGGATGTGGGTTTGGGGTTGGAATATTAGTGCCCTCTCCCTGCTATGAAGAGCCTGGTAGGCACATTTTCTGGGGCAACTCGGAGCAAGAGGTAGGGTTGAATTTCCCTCCCCGCCCCAGCAGAACCCTGGCAGCCGAAAACCTCCAGAACCCAACCAACCGCACAGCCATGCTCAAGGCCACTCTCCACAGGCTCGGACAATCCTCATCGATGAGGGAACCAGCAGAAGAACCCAGGTGAGCAGTACCTGTGGCTAAGATCCCCAAGCTCGCTCAGAATGGGACTGGGCCTCCTTTCCCCAGCTCCCCAGATTTCCAGTAGCTTGGCAGTTACACCCACCATTGCCCCAGCACCATAAAATGTCAACAATGGCCAAGATCCAGAGACTATGAAGCAAAGCTCCCAGCAGAGAGTAACACAGAACATCCTGGACCTCTTATGCTGTAGCCCACTAATGTACCAAAAGTAACACACATTGTTTGGGTTTAATATACATGATTGTAATCTCTTATACAAGGGCCTAAATGACTCCAAGATGAAACACAACAATCTTCACACACTTACCTCTTATGGTGATGGGAGGTGCATGGTGGCGGGATTGGTTTATGAATATTATCTGAAATGAACTATTGTGAACAACCTTATGCAAATAAAATTTAATTTTTTTTAAATGAGCCTGATACCAGTGTTGGCGTGGATGTGGGGAGAAAGGGACTCTCCTTCACTGCTGGTAGGAATGCTGACTGATTCAGCCGTTTTGGAAAACAATATGGACAATTCTCAAAAGATTAGAAAATTGGACTCTCATTTGACCCAGCAATACCACTTCTGGAAATATATCCCAGAGATGCAAAAAAAGTATAGTCAAAATAACATCTGCACTTATATGTTCATCACAGCACTGTTTACAATAGCCAGAATCTGGGGGAAAAAAAACAAGTGCCCGAGAACAGATGACTGGCTAAAGAAACTTTGGTACGTCTACACAATGCAATAATATGCAGCTGTTAGAAAAGATGAAGTCATAAAATTTGCATATAGATGGATCAACATGGAAAGTACCATGTTGAGTGAAATGAGTCAGAAAGAGAGAGAGACAGACATAGGAAGATTGCACTCATCTGTGGAATATAAAGTAACAGAATGGGAGACTAACATCCAAGTACTTACTTAAAGATAAGTACTAGAAGGATTACTCCATAGCTTAGAAGCCGGCCTCACATACTGGGGGAAAAGGCAGTTCAGTTAGGAAGGGATCACCAAGTAAATGGTGCTAGGAGGATTCGCTCGGGATGGGAGACGCACCCTGAAAGCAGACTATAGACTGAACATGACGGCCACTCAATACCTCTATTGCAAACCACAACACCCAAGAGGAGAGAGAGCAAAAGGGAATGCCCTGCCACAGAGGCGGGGTGGGGTGGAGGGGACGGGGTGGGGTGGTGGGAGGGACGCTGGGACCACTGGTGGTGGAAAATGGGCACTGGTGGAGGGATGGGCACTCGACCACTGTGTGACTAAAATGTAAGCACAAAGTTTGTAAGTCTGTAATTGTACCTCACGGTGATTCACTAATAATAATAATAATAATAATTTTAAAAAGAGCCTGGTAAAGCGCGGTGCCTCGATAGACAGAAACGAAGGAGCAGAGAGAAGCGCCTCTCTCCCCTTGGTGCTCGCTGGGTGCTGTTTTGCTCGGTGGGGTGAACTTCTTTCGGGGCTCTGGCTGGGGTCAAAACCAGAATCTCACACACAAGGCGGACACTCTCCGGCTGAGTCACTGGGGACCCGCAGGAGGACGGGGCGGTGCTGAGTCCAGAGGGACCCTGGAGGGGAGAACGGGGGGAACAGCGGCAGAGGCATGTGACCTGGGGTGTGCCCGGGTAGAACCCAGGATGCTTTCTGGAGGGGCTGAGCTTTCTTTCTCTTAGAAAGGAGAAGTACCTTTTCAATTGTGTCAAGGCCAGTCTACAGCTCGGAAACCTCTCCACCCTTCCGGGGGACAGTGCCACTGCCAAGGTGCCTCAGGAGCTTGAGGCTGGAGTGTGGGGACAGTGTTTAGACTGGGGGAGAATCTCGAGGGGGAGCCAGAGATCACGGGTGCGAGACCAAGCAGCAAAACCAACCACGAGGGAAAACAAACAACGGCGGAGAGCCACCTCCCTGAGGAGAGAATCTTGGCATCATGAAACTTACCTCTGCAGGGTCAGAAACTCTAGAAAACTCTATTCTGGCTAATACATATATATATATATATATATATATATATATATATATATATAAACTGAATCACTGTAGCACTGTCATCCCATTGCTCATCTATTTGCTTGAGCAGGCACCAGTAACGTCTCCATTGTAAGATTTGTTGTTACTATTTTTGGCATATCGAATATGCCACGGGGAGCTTGCCAGCCTCTGCCATGCAGGCTGGATACTCTTGGTAGCTTGCCGGGCTCTCCAAGAGGAATGGAGAAATTGAACCCAGGTCGGCCGCATGCAAGGCAAATGCCCCACCCGCTGTGCTATTGCTCCAGCCAATATAAATAATATATAATATAAATAATATACTCACATATATAATCTAATTAAATATGTCTTTATATAATATAAAATACAAATCAGATATTTAAACATATAATTTAATTACATATATCTTTACATATACATATATACATATATATACATATATATATATATATATATATAGGACTGGAGCAGTAGCTCAGTGGGTAGTGCATTTGCCTTGCACATGGCTGACCTGGGTTCGATGGTTTGATTCTTTCACCCCTCTTGGAGAGCCCGGCAAGCTACCGAGAGTATCCTGCCTGCACGGCAGAGCCTGGCAAGCTACCTTTGGTGTATTCAATATACCAAAAACAGGAACAACAAGTCTCACAATGGAGACGTTACTGGTGCCCGCTCAAGCAAATTGATGAGCAACGGGATGACAGTGATACAGTGATTATTTATTTAATATGTTGTATATAGCATATAATATATTTATATTAATATATATAACATATTTTATATATATCCTCCGACTGGAGTGATAGCACAGCTCAAAAAAATGCAAGTTGAGCTTCCTGACTTCCATTCCCAAGAGCACAAAAGTAGCCATTCGCAAAGAGATGAGTCACCCTGTGTATTGCCGCGCTAGTCCCAATAGCCAAGATCTGAAAAGCAATCCAAGTGCCCAGCAGTAGAGGGGTGGACACCCATGTCAGGGTCCATCTGCACGATGGGCTGCTGCCTGGCGCTAAGGTGAAATCCTGCCGTGCTCCGTAGGGGACGGGATCCGAGGGAACATTCCGTGTCGAGAGAAGTGAGTGAGAGGGAGGAGAGCCGAGACCAAACGCCCCTTTCAAAGCGGAGAATAAAGAAACACAGTCGGGGAATGAGCACTGGCCAGTGAGAACAGACCTTGAGAGTCGGCTTAGAGCACGGAGTTTGCTCAGTGCCGGGGTGGGTGGGGGTCTGAGGGGGACCCAGAGACTGGTGCAGGTGCAGGGACCCCACCATTCTGCTGGTGGGCGCAGTCTAGATTGTCTGCCTGAAAATCACCCTTTTGCAAATCACAGTGCCTAAATTTATTTATTTATTTATTTATTTATTTTTGCTTTTTGGGTCACACCCGGCCATGCACAGGGGTTACTCCTGGCTCTGCACTCAAGAATTACTCCTATGGTGCTCAGGGGACCATATGGGATGCTGGGATTTGAACCCGGGTCGGCCGCGTGCAAGGCAAACGCCCTACCCGCTGTGCTATCGCTCCAGCCCCCTAAATTTATTTTTTAATTACAATTGAAGACAAGTGCAAAGGCCCTTCAGCAGTGTCCTGAGAATCATCCGTCTGCCCTGCCCGCCCCCTTCCCTCTCCCCACTGCGTCCTGCCTGGCCATCCTGACACCCCGGGCTGGGCATCCACACGGGACACCAGTGCTCTGGCTGCCGGCTTTAACGGGCTCAGCATTCTCTCGCAGGGCTTCCTGGCCAAGCCCCCTGGGGTGAGAGTGAGATGGGGTGGGCACAGAGTGGGCTGGAAGAGAGGTCATCGAACAGCCAGCTGAGTCTAGAAACCCCAGGGTCATCCTAGCTGGCAGTGCTCTGCTCTGAGGCCCCAAGCGGTTGGACTCCCGTGGACAGGGCGTCAGGGTGGGCGGGGCTATCCCCTACCCTCAATGACTGAAACAACGGTCACTGTCATCCCGTTGCTCATCAATTTGCTCGAGTGGGCACCAGTAACGTCTCTCATTGAGAGATTTATTGTTACTATTTTTTTTGGCATATCCAATACGCACGGGTAGCTTGCCAGGCTCTGCCGTGCGGGCTCCATACTCTCGGTAGCTTGCCGGGCTCTCCGAGAGGGGCGGAGGAATCGAACACGGGTCGGCCGCGTGAAAGGCGAATGCCCTACCACTGTGCTATCGCTCCAGCTGACTGAAACAACACGAAGGGAAAAAAATAAAAGAGAAGAAAACTCCCAATGAAGATGCTCCAACGCTTCCATCGGGCTGAGGATCCAGAGGAGATTTCAGTTGGGTCCCCAGCAGCGGCGGAGGCAAATGCAGACCAGGCCTGAGACCATTTTGACCTGGGGTCACCCCCAGAGGCAGTCTCCTGTTGGCATCCCAGAAGGCATGGCAGGGTCTGGGGGGAGATGGTGCAATGAGCCGGGCAGCTCGAGAGAGCCTGGAAGGTGGGAAGTCGGTCTCTGGCCGTCCCCTGTAGGGCTTCGGCGGTGATCACAGCTGCCGAGCAAATGTTGCTTTTCAAGCAGGGGGTTGCAGCCCTCGGCCCTTCTCCCTGTCGGCGTTGTGTGAGCCTCATCGCCCGCCTCCTCCCCCCCGCCACAACCACACTCAGAGACCAGCATCAGGACATAGCCCTGCACGCTTCCGTTTCCACAGTTATCCGAGCCATGACATTTAGAGCCACCCATTCTTTCCCCTTTGGTTCCTGAAGGATCATTTCAGGATTTAATTGAACCCCATCCATATCCGTTGGTTATTTCATTCATGCCATGCCCCGGGGTTTCAAAACAACAAAACCTCACAAGTACATAATAAGGTTGAAAACAAATGAAAACTATCAGGTGGAGGCTCGAGAGGTAGTACGAGGGTTAAGAAGTTTGCCGGAGGGGCTGGAGCAATAGCACAGTGGGTAGGGTGTTTGCCTTGCATGCGGCCGACCCGGGTTCTAATCCCAGCATCCCATATGGTCCCCTGAGCACCGCCAGGAGTAATTCCTGAGTGAAGAGCTAGGAGTAACCCCTGTGCATCGCCGGGTGTGACCCAAAAAGCAAAAAAAAAAAAGAAGTTTGCCGGAGTCCGAGCGATAGCACAGGGGGGTGGGCGTTTGCCTTGCATACAGCTGACCCGGGTTCGATCCCCAGAATCCCATATGGTCCCCCAAGCACCGCCAGGAGGGATTCCACGAGTGCAGAAACAGAAGTAACCCTTGGGCACTGCCAGGTGAGGCCCCAAGACCACAAACAAACAAAAAAAAAAATAGTTTGCCTTCCATGCTGCCAGCCTGGGTTCGATCTCCTGCACCAGCAGTGGGAACACACACCCCAGCATGTGGTCCAAGCCATCCCCTATGTCCAACATCACATTCACAGTGACAGACACAAGGGGTTTATGAGGAAAGAGAAGGAATTGCAAACTGGGCTGACGGGCTCTTCTTAAGAGGCAGACTTGAACTCTTCACTTTTAAAAAAAAAATTCTATTGAGTCACTATGGGATAGTTACAAGCTTTCATGTTTGGGTTACAATCTCACAATGATCAAACACACATCCCTCTACCAGTGCACATTCCCCACCACCAATATTCCGGGTATACCCCTCCTTTCCCACCCTTCCCCTGCTTCCATGGCAGACAATAACTTCATTTTTGAAGCTGGAGCTGAACTGGACTGTTTTTTTTTTTAATGTAGGAGCCATTATCATCATCATCATCATCATCATCCCATTGATCGTTGATTTTCTCAAGCAGTCTCAGTAATGTCTCCATTTGTCCTAGCCCTGAGATTCTAGAAGCCTCTCCTTACTTGTCCTTTCCAATGGCGCCGCATTGGAGGCTCTTTCAGGGTCAGGGGAATAAGACCCTCATTGTTACTGGTTTTGGCATATGAATATGCCATGGGGAGTTTTCGAGGCTCTCCCATGTGGGCAGAAAGCTCTCGGTAGCTTGTCAAGTTCTCCCAGAGGGAGAACTAGGCAGCTGCGTGCTTCCGGGAGCTTGGTTTTGTAGTCTCTGGATGTTGGCCTTTGGTAGGATTACACGGCACTGGGGGCAGTTTCTGGGTGTGACCGCCTAGCTACTGGAAAATGGGGAATCTGGGTGGAAGAGGCCCAGTCCTGATCTGAACAGGCTTGGAGATCTCAGCCCCGGGTCCCACACACCTGGATTCCTCTGCTGGCTCCTTCATACATGAGGCTTGTCCGAACATGTGGAGAGGGGCCTTGAGCATGGCTGTGGCTAGGCTCCAGAGGTCTTCAGCCACGGGAGCTCTGCTCGGGGCAGGGAGGGAAACTGAAGCCCACCCCCTCCAAGGGGCCCTGGGGAAGACATTCTTCTAATGTAAGAGTACTGCTATTTATTCAGCCATTGATTAAGCTGATTAAATGGGGCATGAACTCCACATTACTTTTCAAAAAATTTTTTAATTGAATATCCAGGAGATAGACTATTACACCCCTCTCGGAGAGCTCGGCAAGCTACCAAGAGCATCCCACCCGCATGGCTGAGCCTGGCAAAGCTCCCCGTGGCATATTCGATATGCCAAAAACAGTAACAACAAGTCTCACAATGGAGACGTTACTGGTGCCCACTCGAGCAAATCTATGAGCAGTGGGATGACAGTGACAGTGACAGACCATTACAAAGTTGTTCATAATTGGGTTTCAATCAGACAACGATCCAGCACCCATCCCTCCACCAGTGTCTATTTCCCACCACCAATGTCCCCTGTTTCCCTCCCACCATCCCCTAGCACCCCACTCCCCACCCCCAGCCTCCTTCTATGGGAGGCACTTTCCTTCTTGCTCTCTCTCCCTCTCTGTCTCTCCATCTCTGTCTCTGTCTCTCTCTGTCTCTCTCTCTCCTTTTCCTTTTGTGGATCATGGTTTGCAATACGGGTGCTAAGAGGTCATGGTGTTTGTTCAGGGCATTTTTTATCAAGACGGTAAGGCTGGATTAGCTTTTCAACTGGGTGGCCACTTTGGGGTGTGGCTATGGGATGGCCGAGGCTTCCAGAAGTACAGGGAGGTGGGTGAACCTGACTTCTGCTCAGAGCTTCCTACCAGCCTTAGCAATGAAGGGGTCAAGACCCCCTAAAGAGAACAGGAGGGTCTCAGGGACGGGAGGTCACCGAGAGCTGCTGCCTTGCAAAGCCACCGAGTCCAGGCATGTGAAGTCCATGGCTGTGGAGTACAACTCTCCCCAGCTGCTTGTGCCCCCTCACGCCTCCCTGCACCCCCGGGGGACAGAGCGAGAACACAGAAGCCGGAAGCCTCTGCGACACAGACCTGTCCCCGTGACCCTTGAAAGGAGACTCCGTGTCTCTCCGGCACCGCCATCACCTGTCACTTGGCACGGTGGAGTGGCACCAACCGTCGTTGGCACCCGCAGGGAGCCTTTGAACTTGGCCCTTCTCTCCCTCCGGGGGCGCGGGGCCTCTGGGAGGCGGGCCCCTGTCCGACTCCCCCTCCAGCGGCCCTCCTGGGTCTGGGACCCTCCCCGACCCCCCCAGAGCTCGCAGGGCACAGGTGCGCGCCCCGGGAAGCCACACCCCTCACCCCAAACTCCGCGTCCTGCTGCACGCCCGCCCCCAGCCTCCTGGGCCTTGGCCCCTGCCTGCAAGTCCCAAAAGAAGCTGGAACAGCCTGTGCACGCCGAGCGGTGGAATCCGGACGCGCAGGGGGGACTGCAGGGGGACAGCTGGGCGGCCGGTGGACACCCGAGCGCACTCGCTGACAGATGGACACCGGGATGAGCCGAGCGGGGCGGGAGGTGAGGACCCCGCCGGCCCCCTCTGCGAGCTGCCGCGGCACAAAAGAGCCAGCTGGGCCCCACCCGGCTGGGAGCGGGGCCTGGCGCCAGCCTCGCCTGCAGCCCTGGGCAGCGCGGCCGCCCCTCCGCGCCCTCCCCCTGCTGCGCCCGGAGCCCCGGCCGGCGCCGAGCGGCTTTAGGCGCCCAGCGCTGCCAGATGCGGCGCTCCCAAGGGTGCACCGTCACCCACCCCGCGCGCGCGGGCCCCCAACCCCTTTGAGGGGGTCCCTGGGGTAGGGGGGGAAGGACCAGCGGCGGGCTTGGTCCCCCACCAGCCCCTGGTGCCCAAAGCAGCCACCGTTGGTGTCGCCCCCACCCTCCCTCCTCCCCCTCTACCCTCACAGTGGGCTGGATTTGGTCAGAGCCTCCAACACATCTTTTATTAATATTAATTCTAAAAAAAATAAAATAAAATCCCCCCCCTCTTTTGCAGTGCTATTTACCATCTGCTTTTTTCCCTCGGCTGAAAATAATTGGAGATGAAAAGCCCTGTGCCCGGTCCCGGCGTGGTCTCGGCAAGGAACAATGGGCACAGGCGACCACGATGGCATTTTTCTCCCCCAGCAAAAGCGGCTCCAGAACCCTTCCTTGCCGCCCACGCCCCTCCCCGGGCGACCCCCGAGCCTGCCGGCCGCGCAGCTGGGCCTGCCTTATCGGGGTACCCGAGCCACAGGCTGCCCGCCCCCCTCCAGCCTTCCTGGCATAAGGTGGGGGGGGGCGAGGGGGGTGCCGCGATTTCTATCAGCCAGATTTACTCCTTTTCCTCTCTCCGCTCTCTACATCTGGCGCATTTGAAGTTCCGGGGAAGTTTGCACCATCTGTAAATATAAATAGCCCAGCCTTGATTCCATTAGAGGCCCGTGAATGGAACAGAGAGATTCCCAACTGGCTGCATGGCGGCCGCGACTCCAGCCCCAGGGACGACAGAGCGGCAGGGGGGTGGGGTGGGGGTGTGTGGGGGGGCGTCTCTGCCTGCGGAGCCAGACCTGGGGGCCTCCTCCTAGCGGGTGGGTTTGGCGTCTCCTTAGATCCTTCCAGATTGAGGCCAGCCCGGAGGCCTCCTAGGCTGGGCGGGCTGGGTCGGTCAGGGTCAGCAGGACTCGGGCCTGGCCCTCTGGCCCTCCCCAAGGACCCTCCTTTCTTGCTTTTTGGGTCACACCCGGCGATGCACAGGGGTTACTCCTGGCTCTGCACTCAGGAATTACTCCTGGCGGTGCTCGGGGGACCCTATGGGATGCTGGGAATCGAACCCGTGTTGGCTGCGTGCAAGGCAAACACCCCACCCGCTGTGCTATCGCTCCAGCCCCGACCCTCCTTTCTTTTTCACACACTGCCCCCCCCAAGCACCGTGGCCCCACTCCCGTTCCCCTGGGGATGATGTTTTTGCCTCGCCGGGGGGCTGTGCCTGAGCACCGTGAGCCCCGGGCACACTCTAGGTCCTGCACTCACGTGTCGGCGTCGGGGTGGGGGCTGCCCTTCCCGGCCGCGGGGTCCACATACCCTTCAGCTGCCATTGCTGGGGCCCCCGGCAGCACTGAGACTCGAACTCACGGCCTCACGCCTGCAAGGCACAGACCGAGCCTCTCAGGCCGGTCCAGTTTCTGAGGGAGGGGGCCAGGCACTGCCCCTCCCTGCTCCCCGTGCCCCCCCCGAGGACTCCCAGGGACTCTGCAGACACTGCTCGGGGCCACTGTGGCACCTGGCCAGGGGTGCTCTCATGCCACCCTAGGGTCCAGCTCGGCCGCTCTGGTGTCACCTGCTGTCCCCACAGACGCAACAAGATGCAGATGGACCCAGCAACTGCCTCTGCGGAAGTTGGCAGAGGGACTTCCGGTCAGCGTTCTGTCCTTCCTCCCAGCTGACCATCCTTCCTCCCGGCCACCAGCCTGCCTGCCTCGGGCCCTGATGTTTGGGGTCAGGGTGGGGGGTGTTGTGCCGGGCATCGTGTGCTCACCCCAGCACCGAGCACCCAGATGGAGCTGTATCAATCTCTCTCTCTCTCACACACACACATACATGTGCACACACATGCAGAGTACACACACGCACATAGATGCACACAGGTATACACACATGCACAAACACACACATGCATAGCTATGGGCGAACCAGGAAACTTGTCCCCACCCCCACCCCCAGACCCAGGCCTGAGGAGTATCTCTCGATCCCAGCTCTGAGCAGGTGAGGAAGGAACATGCGGGTCCCCCGGGCCTTGCTCCCTCCATTCTGCAGTCAGAATGTTCTAGATTCTCAGCCTCCTGCCCCGCACTCGGCGTCAGGGACCGGAACCCTCAGTGAGAATGCCCCCTCCAACTTGGCCCATGTTCTGGCCCCTCCCAGATGCCCCCTGAACTTCTCCCTAAGCCCCCCAGCTCATCTGTCTGTGCCCCCTCCCACCAGCCTCTCCCCGGAGACCCAGGCAGGTCCCAGAGGGGACCCCCCCACCCCAGCACAGTTCCGGTGGGTCTCCCAAGAACCCGGCTGTGGCACCTGCACCCAAACAGGAAGGACCCAGCGAGGAAAACAAGCCTGAGCCACAAGCTGGATTAAACAGCTCTGCGCCCCCAGCCCCCTCCTCTGTGGGCCCGAGGGGCTGCATCTGGAGACGGGGCCTGTGAAGAAGTGAGAGGGTGACCTGAGACCGTAAGAGTGGCCGCATGTGTCTGTCCCCACATGCCCCTAGGGAAAAACACATGTGACAAGTGGACACCCTGAACAGTGGGCAGAGCGTTGGGTGGGGGAGGGGGATCCTGAAGCCGGAAGGCCAAGCTTCAGGGCTTTTGCTGCTTCTGAGCTGTTGACCTCCGGAGACTTACTTGACCTCTCTGTCCTGTTGTTTCTTCCCATGCAGTGCTCCCAGGGCTCTGGTGAGGGCCCCAAAGCGCAGTGGCCAGAGCACAGCCCTGGAGGGCGACCCTGGAGGGTGTTGAGGGCAGAGAGGGCCATTCAAGGACCAGAATCCAGACCGGCCACTGGACCCATGAGCAAACACCACAGCCACTGCAAGGACCACTTCCCCTTCCCGAAACCAGCATCCTCCGGGGGGGATCCAGCCCCCCGCCCCGCCCCGGGCCTTCTTCCGGCCTGGTCTGGGTCTGCACATGGGCTCTCTGTGGTCAGCTCCAGCCGTGCCCACCTCTGCCAGGACAGCACCCGGCGCACAGAACCTGGGCCCCTGTTTCCCCTCCTTCGTGGGCAGCCCTTCCTCCTTCCTCCCTGGCGGGGGCTTGCCCAGTGCTCTGCAGACCTCGAGAGCAGGAGGGGCTGGACCTGAGTGTCCACACTCTGATGCCCCCTGAGGAGCCGCCTAAGCTTTCTCACACTCTGTTTTTGTTTGTTTGTTTGTTTGTTTGTTTGATTTTTGCTTTTTGGGTCACACCCAGCGATGCACAGGGGTTACTCCTGGCTCTGCACTCAGGAATTACTCCTGGCGGTGCTCAGGGGACCCTATGGGATGCTGGGAATCGAACCTGGGTCGGCCGCATGCAAGGCAAATGCCTTCCCCGCTGTACTATTGCTCCAGCCCCTCTCAGACTCTGTTTTAAGAGCATCCCATCAGCCTTCTCTGTCCCCCGTGTCTTCTGCCTTTCACGGGGTCTTCCCCTACCAAACCCTTGGGCAAACAGGCTGATAGAATTTTAGGACGAGGGGCTGAGGTGGCCTCCCGGGGCCAGGGAGAGGATGAACAAACAGGGCCCTGCCCAGGAGACGACACCCAGTGTGAACTGGAACTGGACACCTGGCTTTGATTTTGTGGCCCCAGAGTCACACCTGGTGGGGCTCAGGGCTTCCTTCCGGCTCTGCACTCAGGCCTGGCGGGGCTCGGGGGACCCGACGGGATGTGGGGGATTGAACCCGGGTCAGCCTCATGTAACACATGTGCCCTACCTCATTCACTGTCGTGTCCTGCTTCCCCCACACCTTGATCTTGACCTTCTGGCCCCCATAGCCACGAGCAGGCGCCTTCCTTAAGGCCCCCGGCCTGGTGTTCTATCTCCACTACCCGCTCCCACACTAGCAGACATTTCCCAAAACCCCTCTCTTGAAGAGACATCAAGTCTCTGAGTTCTGATGATTTCCCCGCTGTCCCTCAGAGGAGAAAGAGAAAGACCCACAAATATCGGCTCAGACCCCCCTGGGAAGTTCCACCCTCCCCCAACTCATTTAGGCTGCAATTTTTTTTCCTTCATATTTCCTTTCTGTCCCACCTCTCCCCAGTGCATGCTTTAAAGGATGTTGCTAGGACACCCAAGAGGAGAGAGCGAGCAAAAGGGAATGCCCTGCCACAGAGGTGGGGCGGGGAGGGGCAACGGGGTGGGGAGGGTGGGAGGGATGCTGGGACCATTGGCGGTGGAAAACGGGCACTGGTGGAGGGATGGATACTTGACCATTATATGACTGAAATGCAAGCACAGAAGTTTGTAAGTCTGTAACTGTACCTCACGTGATTCACTAATAAAAATTAAAAAGCACTGTAGCACTGTCGTCCCGTTGTTCATCTATTTGCTCGAGTGGGCACCAGTAACATCTCCTTTGTGAGACTTGTTGTTACTGTTTTTGGCATATCAAATACGCCATGGGTAGCTTGCCAGGCTCTGCCGTGCGGGTAATAAAAATAAAAATTAAAATAAATTTTTAAAAAAGGTGTTGGGGCTGGAGCGATAGCACAGCGGGTAGGGCATTTGCCTTGCACGCAGCTGACCCGGGATTGTTTCCCAGCATCCCATATGGTCCCCTGAGCACCGCCAGGAGTGATTCCTGAGTGCAGAGACAGGGGTAACCCCTGAGCATCGCCGGGTGTGACCCAAAAAGCAAAAATAAATAAATAAATAATAAAAAAAAGGTGTTGCTAGGATTTTTTTTAAATTCTAAATTGATTATCATTGGTCTACAATGCTCTATCAATTTTCAGGTGACGGTTTCACGCTTCCATGGGATGAGCCTTATATCGCACCCCCCACCCACCCAGTTGCAGTGCTGTTTTCACAGTCCAATGTTTACACAGTTCCTCTCCTGCCACTCCCACCCCAGGTTGGCCCCAGGTAACCAGCTGGGTTAGGATCCACCCAACACCTTGCTTTAGCCTAATGATCTCCCTAAAAGCCCCATCTCCAAATGATTCCAAGAACTAGGGGTTAGAGGGCCGGGGGAGATAGTCCGGCCAGTACAGAATTCACCTTTCACACGGCCGACCTCAGTTTGACCCTCAGCACCCCAAATCGTCCCCTGAGCCCTACCAGGAGTGACCCCTGAGCACAGAGGCAGGAGTCAGCCCTGAGCACCTCTGAGTGTGGCCCCTCAACCTAAGACAAATTAAAAGGACCTAAAGAAAGATGGGACTGGAGCGATAGCACAGCGGGCAGGGCGTTTGCCTTGCACGCGGCCGACCCGGGTTTGATTCCCAGCACCCCATATGGTCCCCTGAGCACCGCCAGGGGTAATTCCTGAGTGCAGAGCCAGGAGTAACCCCTGTGCATCGCCGAGCGTGACCCAAAAAGAAAAGAAAAAAAAAGGAGCTAAAGATTTGAACTCCAACGTGGAATTCGGAGAGGACCCAATCAAAGTTCATCCCTGGAGATACGCATGGGGGAAAGCTGTTGCCTTGCATGGGAGGAAGAGGCAGGACTAGATGGGGGGGGTCTTCAGAGCTGAGGTACAGGGCAGGGGCCCAGGGCTGAGCCCTTGGGGTGTTGGTGGAGGGAAGCGGACAGGCAGAGGGGGCAGTGTCGGGACAAGGCATCCACAAGACTCGATCATGAAAAGCGTCCTCTGTTTCGATGCCCCCATGAAAATGGAAGGAAAAGAAAGATGCATCGTTGAAGCCGGGGACCCTGGGTCACCGAGCCGCTCAGCAAGCGTTCCTCGTCTGGAACCATCTCCCCGAGGTGCTGTCAGACGCTGGAGGCAGGTATTTTGGCCCACGGAACCTGGAAGAAACTGGAGGAAGATGAACACGTGACACAAGGCTGGAGCAGGAATTCGGTGGCCCTTCGTCAGCCTTATAATGTGACGTCGTTTCTCTGAGGGGCTCAGCCTCAAGGAGGGAACAGCCAGCACGGGAGGGATGAGAGCAGGTCACAGTGACAGAAAGTCTGATCTAGGTCACAGGTACCTGCCCCAGAGCCAGGGGTGGGTTTTGGGAATCTTGGGGGTGAAAGTCCAGATGAGAACAAACCAGGGCTAACCTGGCTCATGCCCAGACTTATTTGGGGCTCGCGTGTGCCGTGGGGCTGGACCCTAATTTTGCCAGGAGGAATAGCTGAGAATCCTCGGCCCGTGCCTCACCCAGTCGCCACCCCTTGGATCATTTCTGTGTCTCCCGCCTGGCCACCTCCCCGCCCTGCAGCCGCCCTGGGGATGTGCAGCGGGCACACAGGCGGCCAGCAGCAAAGGTCTCGTGGGGGAGCAGAGTCGGGGGGAGGATGAACCAGAACTTGGGCAGGTCCCAGCCTTCCCCAGGTGCACAACTTTGAGGAGAGCAAGACAGCACCCTCTCCGGGACGACAAGAGGGCTCTCTCTCACCACGGGAGCAGGACGACTTGAGGAGGACAAGGCAGCTAACTCACCGTGGCAGCAAGACAACTAAAGTTTCATGGGAACAAGACAACTAACTCGCCGTGAGAGTAAGACAAGTAACTCCAGGAGAACAAGACAACTACATTTCCCCTGGAACAAGACAACTAACTTGCCATGAGAATGAGACAAGTAACTCCATGGGAACAAGACAACTAACTTGCCATGAGAACGAGACAAGTAACTCCAGGAGAACAAGACAACTAACTCCAGGAGAACAAGACAACTAACTCCAAGACAACTAAATTTCCCTGGGAACAAGACAGCTACATTTCCATGGGAACTAGACAACCAACTCTCCGTTGACTCCGGGCTCCCATCAGCACCTTTTGGGGAGGAGGTTCACATTTCAAATACTCTGCTGGGTTGTCCCTATCAACCGCGTCAAACTTCCCAGAAGGCGGGACTCTTCCTGCTTCTGCCCAGCAGACCCTGGAGTGCCTCCCTTAGGGCTGTCAGCCTGTGTCACCCAGCCTGGCAGGAGGAGCCACAAGTTCTCCTGCTGGGGGTGGGGGGTGTGTGTGGTGAGGGGTGTGGTCCCACCCCTGCCCTCCCCAAGTGGGAGGGGACAGTCGCCCTGAGGGTAAGCACCTTTCCCATCCTGCCCCATCACTGCCCCGACAGGCTGATGATTCCGGGAGCACGGTGACTGGATCCTGCTGGTGCCTCTACTGGACTCCCCGCAACCCTTCTCTCGAGACCCATCACCTGCCAGGAGCTGACCTTCCTGGCCAGAGCAGGCCGGTGGGAAACGGGTCTTGGCTTCATCCATCCGAAGCCCTACTGGCTGCCTTTCGCCCCCGAAATAGATCACCTTCTAATTGTCCTATTGAATTTCATCTGGTTTCCATGGGGCCATGGTTTCGATTTGTCACGGTTGTTTTGAATTTTATTCTTGGCTTTCCGAGTGTGAACCGCCCCCCACCAAATTCATCGTCATGTGAGGACTGGGATGAGTCAGCCTCGGCCCTTTCGCCTTTTGTTTAAGTCATTAGCAGAGAGAGGCCAGCGGCGGGGAGGGGGCATCATCCCGGTGCAGTGGGGAGTGGGGCTTTCTCAAGGAGAAGGGCCCTGTACTGATTAGGAAATAAAGAAAGGTTTTGTGGGGGAGGTCTGGGAGGGGCTGAGAAATCACTACTTTCTGGAGAGTATTTGCAAAGGGAAGATCCACAGAAGAAGACAATAAAAGTAATTGTCACCCCCAACATACGGGTATAAGTTTGGCATTTGCTATGGAATTTTCTAGTAAAAAAAGAAAAATGATATGGACAAATAGTTATAAATATTCATCAGTATTGATTAAATGCTACAGGGCAGGAGAGATAATGCAGTAGGTAGGGCACTTGTCTTGCATGCAGCAGACCCGAGTTCGATTCCCCAGCATCTTATATGGTTCCCCCAAGCACCACAGGGAAATAATCCCTGAGTGTGGCCTAAAAAACAAAAATAAATCACTCATGCCCCAGGGCCCTCTCTGACATGTTTCTTCGTGGACCAGATCATACAGCCTAACTGGGTCTCATGCCTAACTTCAACACAGGCGTTCCAAAATCAAAAGCACTTAAAGGAAATTATAATCGGCTCACACGTAGGAGACCCAAACATATTACGTGTGTATGAGCTGGACGAGATTCTCCAAAGCACATTGAGTGTCGCATTGCTAATCCTTTTGGGAAACGCTCTTCACTATCTGGACTGCTAGAAAAATTCCCAAATGAGCACAAACTTGTAGACAGACGCTGAGAGGTTTCATCCCCTAAAAAAAAAAAAAAAAAAAAATCCTCTCATTTTTTTTTTCTAACTCTGCATTCCCCAAATTTAATTATCCACAAGAACCTCGTTTCTAGAAGCACCTCTTACTGCTCTTTTGAGGAACAGCTGTAGCCGTGCTGTTATAGATTAAGTCCTGGCATCAAGATGAAGAGTAATAACTTTTAAAAGCACTTGACTTCGAGTCAGGAGACCAGATCCCTCCTCGGCCCTTTAATGGGTTTATGACCTGGGCTGAGTTACTTTTGTCTGGTTTAGCAGAATGCTCGGGTTCCCCTGGCAACACCAGCCGGCCATGTTTTTCCCTTCCAGGGAAGATGAATGAAAATTAAATTGGTCTGGGATAATGGATTCTGTAGAGCGTCACTCGGTCATTCCCTCCCGCCTCATTTACTTAGCACCCAGCTTAACGTACGGGCTCCTTACCCGGCTCTCGGGGAAGAGGTTAGACTCACTGGCCTGGGGACTGGCCTGGGGGGTGCCACAGAAGCATCGAGAGGCTCAGGATGGGAGCCCAACAGCTCAGTCCCCCCGGGGGGGGACCTGAGCACCATTGCCTCCTACCCCCCCCCCCGCATTCCCCCCCACAGACACTTGGCCATCCGCCCCAGCACCCTCCCAGGGACTGGACTGCCTATGGGACACTGGCCCGCAGACTCTTCTCCTTCAGAGGGGACTGGATGCCACTTCCCTCCTTGGGGAGCCCCTAGTCCTCTGGCTGCAACCCCCCCCCCCATGCACCAGAGCTGCAGAGAGCTCTCCCTGCAGACTCCTCTCGGCTGCTTGCAATAGCCTCAGCCTCTGGTTATCCAGCTGGGTCTTTCTTGGCCGCGAGACTGCACAGCTGGGTGGGGTGGGGTGGGGTGGGGGGCAACTGTCCTAGATCACTGGCTCCCTCTTTCTACCCTGAATGAGGGCAGGCGGGGGAGGGTACCCAGAGGATATGCAAGTTCGCACCAGCATCTCCTACCTGCCTCACCAACTTAGTAAGAAAAAGTCCCCATGTACTGAGTACTTCCTGCGTAGCAAGCACCCTCCACCCGGGCTCTCATCGAAATGTCCCCAGGTGACTCTTGTCCTTAGCGCTTTCCCGGGGGGGGGGGGGGGGGGTCGTGGAAACAGAGAGGGGGAGTTGTTTGCCTAAAGCCACACAGCTTTTGCAAGATGCAAACCCACACGAAACCCTTGCTTCGTAGGTTCTGGACCTGACTGCCCCGGTTCTCCCTTCCCACCCATCTCGGGGTGGGGGTTCGGGATGGGGGGGGCGGGATGGGGGGGGGAGCCTTCAATTCCGACTCCACTTCTTCTGGTCACCACCATAGCGCTTCCTCCCGCCCTGCGCGCCTGACCTTGCCTGCCTGCCCAACCTCTGAGCCTGCCCCTCCCACCCCCAGTCCCTGAAACACCCCCTCCTGCTGCCCCGCCTCCCCGAGGGCGTCCCGAGCATCCCCGAAGGATGCCGCGGAGGACGGCGGCCTCTCTGCCCGCGTGAGATGAACGGCGGGGGACAGCGACACCTACTGGCAGTTCGGGACACGCACAGCCGCACCGGCCCTGGACCGCAACATCCTGGAAGTCAGAAAGGTGTCCACCCCGCCTCACCTCCCGCCCCTAGCCGAGCCCCAGAGACCCCTCACCTCTTTCACCTTGCAGTGAGGGGGAAAGTCGAAGGTCGGGGCTGGTCAGGGCAGAGCCGCTTCCAGGAAGACCCCCAAAGCCTGCCATGTCCCCCCTACCCCGCTCCCCAGCCCCCTGCTGGGACTGCCGGCATCACTGTGTGAATGGGGGGTGGGGGAGGGGCTGTTGGTTCCCAGCGCAGCTGAATATTTCCCCGCGCTGGAAACACGCCCCGAAGGCTGCCCAGTAAACCACCGACCTGGATGCCGTGCTCAGAGCTGGGTTTTGTTTTGTTTTTGTTTTCTGGGTCACACCCGGCGATGCATGGCCGTTACTCCTGGCTCTGCACTCAGGAATTACTCCTGGCAGTGCTCGGGGGACCCTATGGGATGCTGGAGATTGAACCCAGGTCAGCCACTTGCAAGGCAAACGTGCTACCTACCCACTGGGCTATCTCTCCAGCCCGAGTTGGGGTTTTAAGAAAGAGCAAGAAGCTTCCACTGGGAGTGTAGGGTAGGATCCCATGAGGCTGACACCCAAGGACAGTAGATACAAGGGCCAGGGAGATAGTCCCATAGCTGGAAGACTGCTTCATGAGCGGAGGGGAGAAGGCAGATGGAATAGAGAAGGGATCACTAAGAAAATGATGGCTGGAGGAACCAGTTGGGATGGGAGATGCATGCCGAAAGTAGATAATGGACCAAACATGATGACCTCTCAGTGTCCGTGTTGTGAGCCATAAATGCCCACAAGTAGAGAGAGATTATAGGGAATATTGTCCGCCGTGGAGGCAGGGAGAGGGTGGGAAAGGGGGGGTATACCCGGGATATTTGTGGTGGGGAATATGCACACTGGTGGAGGGATGGGTGTTTGATCATTGTGAGATTGTAACTCAAACATGAAAGCTTGTAACTATCTCACGGTGATTCAATAAAATTTAAAAAATTAAAAAAAAGAAAAAAGAAACTTCCATTGGATCCCCACCAACCTCCAAGGCCAAAGGGACACCCCCAACAGTAGGGGCTCCTGTCCACTGAGTTATCTGAGAGAGTTTATGCACAGAAGGTGAGTCAATGAAATTGTACAAACTGATCAAGAAAGGATGGTCTGAGCCTATGGAAAGCCAAGGAGGCAGTAGGGACACTTTCCCCACTGACGGGTGCAATCCCCCCACAAATGGGTGCAGACAGGCTCTCTCAGGATTAGGAAGAAAGCCAAGTGTGTGTAAGCGCCGAGGGCTTCTCGGAGGAGGAAGGGTTTTGTTTTTTAAAGGTCTTACAGAGAGGCTGGAGAGATAATGCAGCGTATTCATCACTTGCCTTGCACACAGCTGACCTGGGTTGGATCCCTGGCACCCATATAGTCCCCTGAGCCCAACCAGGAGTGACCCCTGAGTGCAGAGCCAGGAGCAAACCCTGAGTACAGTCAGGGCGGCCAAAAATATTTTAATTAAAAAATGTTTAATAAAAAAATTAAAAGGTCTTCCAGCAATGCCACTCCTAGGAATATATCCCAGAGAGGCAAAAAGGTATGGTAGAAATGACATCTGCACTTATATGTTCATCACAGCACTATTTACAATAGCCAGAATCTGGAAAAAAAACCCAAGTGCCCAAGAACTGATGACTGGTTAAAGAAACTTTGGTACATCTACACAATGGAATACTATACAGGTGTTAGAAAAGATGAAGTCATGAAATTTGCATGTAAGTTGCATGGAAAGTATCATGTTGAGTGAAATGAGTCAGAAAAAGAGATAGACATAGAAATATCGCACTCATCTGTGGAATATAAAATAGCAGAGTGGGAGGCTAACACCAAAGAGTAGTAGAGATAAGGACCAGGAGGTCTGCCCCACAGCTTGGAAACTGGCCTCACATGCTGGGGGAAAAGGCAGCTGAGACAGAGAAGGGAACACCTAGTAGAGGATGTTGGAAGGACCCACTTGGGTTGAAAGCTGCGTGCTGAAAGTAGACTATAGACCGAACATGATGGCCACTCAATACCTCTATTGCAAACTAAAACATCCAAGAGGAGAGAGAGCAAAAGGGAATGCCCTGCCACAGAGGCAGGATAGGGTGATGGGGAATGGGGTGGGGGTGGTGGGAGGGATACTGGGAACATTGGTGGAGGAGAATGGGCACTGGTGGAGGGATGTAAACAATCACTGTATGACTGAAATGCAAACATGAAAGTTCATAAGTTTGTAACTGTACCTCACAGTGATTCGCTAATAAAAAAAATTTTTTTTTTAAATTAAAAGGTCTTGGGGCCAGAGCGATAGTCCAGCAGGTAGGGTGCTTTTCTTTGCATGCAGCAGACCCAGGTTTGATCCTCGACATTCCATCTGGTCCTCCGCAGCCCACCAGAAGTCATTTCTGAGCACAGAGCCAGGAGTAACCCCTGAGCATAACCAAGTGTGGCCAAAAAAATAAAAACACAAGATAAATAAAAGATCTTATAGATAGTTGGATAAAGAAGGTATGGTACAGATGCAGGATAAAAAACCACCCAGCTCTACCTTTCTTCTCCCCCATCCAAAAAAAAAAAAAAAAATGGGGAAATCACAGGCGTCTGGGTGGCCCTGGAAGGCGTTCTGCTCAGGGAAAGAGCCCAGCAGGGGAAAGGCGAAGGCTGAGCGATTCCTCCCTCCCACCCGTGCTGTGCAGGGAAACGCAACCAACCAGTGGACCAAACAGAAGCTAAGCCAGAACCCAGCATGCTCCTGCTACCCAGCGGACACGTGGGGGTGTCTGGGCCCAGCTGCGAGGGTCCCAGCAGGGCATGTCATCATCCCCCCGACTCTCTGAACCGTCCCCCCTCGGACCCAGGGCCAGTGTGGGCAGAGCCGTGCCGAGCTCGTTCAGCAGGGTCGCCGCTGGCTCCTCTGAGCGAGGATTCGATCCTTAGGTCCCACCTCCATCCGGCCCCAGCCACGTGTCCAGTGCTCGGGAACATCGGGGTCTAGAAGATTCTACAGGAGGCAGCACTCAGCCAGCCTGGAGGACGTTGTTCTAGAACCCAGCGTGTTTCTGTTACCCAGTGGCCATGTGGGGGTGTCTGGGCACGGCCGTGAGGGTCGCAGCAGGGAACGGAGACCTCGGCTGCTGGTCACCTTCTTGAAACGCCCATCCAAGCAGCCGCCCCCCCTGGCACCCAAAGAGAGATCCGGCATTAAGTGTCAACCCACAGGGCGAGGCCCAGAGCACAGGGAGGGGGTGGTGCGCGGTGCCCGCTGTCAGGGGGTGCCACCGCAGGCTGCCCAGCCCCAGGCCTCGCCTCTGCCGGCTCAGTCTTCCAGGCGCCAGCCTCCGAACTTCCTGCTGTCCTGATAGGGAGCGGGCTACACCCTGGGCCGCTCAGATAAGCCAGGCTTTGTTTGCAGTGACCACAGCCCTGCAATTACCCTCCCTCGGCCACACCCAGACCCCAGCACCCAACGCTGTGTCTCCCGGCTCCTGCTCAGAAGCCCCGTGCCACGGACCGACCGAACCGTGGTATGAACAGCCAGCCCTAGCCCGGTGCAGTGCACAACCCGTGCAACTGGACACGGACGACCCCCAGGCGTATTTCATCCTCACCGTGACGTCGTCTAGTTTTTTCTCTTGGCCATAACCGTGTTGAGAAACCACAAGGGAAAGCAACTGGGAGGTCCACCTGCGGCCAGGAGAAGGGTCCGGCTCGCTTCTCAAAGTGGGGGGCACAGCCAACAAATGGGAGGAGAGCCTGGATTTCCGTGCAGGGGTCCTGCTCTGTGGGGACAGAGGCCTGGGACTTTCTGTGGTGGCAGCCTTCCCTCCCTCCCCTCCCCTCCCTCTTTCCGTCCCTTGCCACAGCTATTCACTGAGGCACAGAGTGTGCGTGTTCGTCAGGAGTCGGTCTGGCTCAGCGAGCAGGAGAGGGCAGAAGGACCTTTCCAGCCGGGCCCGGGTCTCCGCCGGAAGTCAGAGGGAAGCTTTAGGTCTCCCCTGGGACCGGCTCGTTTGATCGTGACAAGCAATATAATTACTTTTTTAATTTGTCATTAAAAAAAAAATCCGCTTCTCACCTTGCCAACCCTGTTCCTTGAGGCCGTTTCCTTGAATGCTGCGTGCCTCGGTCTCCCTGTTTCTCGAATGGGATAATAAACACCTACGTCCAGGGCCAGAGAGAGTCCAGGATTTAAGGCGCTTGCCGTGCACTCGGCTGGCCCTACTTTGACCCCAGGCACCCCATAGGGCCCCTGAGCACTGCTGGGAGAGACTCCAGGCCTGAGCCCTGAGCACCACCAGGGGTGGCCCCAAAAGCCACAAGTTCTGGGACTCTCGGGGGGAGGGGGGCACCAGTGCCAGGCGGCAGGGATGGAGAAGGCGGAAGGAGCCTCGCAGAGAGGAGGCACGAGGCGGCCGAGGCTTCCCCACGACCTTGGCCGTGCAGAGCTGTCGCTCCGTCCACTGTGTGCATGGGCAGCAGGGCTGGGGAGGGAGGAGAGGGGCGGAAACACACGTCAGGGTCCGTCACAGAGGCCAGACGGCTCTGCCCCGCTCTCTCCCATCTCCCTCTGCCAAAGTTCCCTCTGCGAGGGGCTGGATCCCCCCAGGAATCTCTCTCCTGCGCTGCCGCTGGCCTCGGTGGATTGGGAACTGGAGGCCTGGGTCCCGCCTCTGCCTGGAAGCCCCCAGGAAGAGAGGGATGGTGATGCAGAGGAAGGGGGGAGGGAGGGGAGGGCCAAGGGGAAACCCGTGCCAGAGCAGAGAGCTGCCAGGGCCTGTGGGGCTATGAACGTCCTGCCTGCAGTGGGGTCCTCGGGAGAGGAGGGAGGGAACAGGGGACACCCCAGAGGGGTGTCCACGGTGTCCAGGGTGGGGGACTGGTAGATTCCGAGATGCCCCGTGCCAAAGTCCTGCCAACTGGTGGCTGGAAACCTCAGGTGTGTTCTCTGGCCGGGGTCTGCAAGCGGCGGGGGTTGCAATCGGGGTGTAGGAAGGGCCCACCAGTTAAAATCAGGTTCTCGGGGCCACAGAGAAGAGTGCAGGAGGTGGCGCACTTGCCTTGCACGCAACCCACCCAGGTTTTGTCCCCCGAGCGCCTCCAGGAGTGATCCCTGAGCACAGAGGTAGGACTAAGCCCTGAGCACTGTCGGGTGTGCCCCCAAGACACCTCCCCCACACCCAAAGTTAAAAATCAGGTTCTGATCTGTGCTTTTCCCCAATGCAGCGAGTACTCGGTGCCCCGGCGCTACTTGGGGGTCCCACCTCCGCCCCTTCCCCTGCTTGGAGTTCTCCCCAAGGGTTTCTGCGTTGCTTGTGACAAGGAATCCGTCCACCTGAGCCAGAGACTTTTCTTGCTGCCAGTTCGGCCTCTTCTGAGCTTCAGCCACGTAAGAAGGTCACGTGCTGAGGGTGTGAGGAAGGGATAGACGCCAGCAGAGCAGCAGAGCCTGGCCGGAGGGAACAGCCTGGGCAAAAGCCCGAGAGGGGAAAGAAAGCCAGACCAGGAGAGACCCCCGAGAGTAGGAGAGAGAACTCAGACCTTCAGGCACTTTCTTGCGTCTGGCCAACCCTGTCCACTCCTTTGCATCTCATGTCGTCCCCCCACGAGCACTGTGGGGGGAGCATCTGAGAGCACTTGCTTGGAAGCACTACCACTTCCAAGCAATGCCGAGTATGACCCTCGAACCCAGCCCCAATTTTGAATGAATACAAATCAACTGGCTGGGAAGGCCAGACGAGCTGTGGGGGATCAGAAACAGCGACGGTGAGGCTCGAGACAGCGGGGGGCGGGCTGGCGGTGGGATGAGTCAGGAGCTTTGGGTGATCACAGAAGACAAGGCTTCATGGCTGAGCAAGGGAGCACGTCGCATCAGCTCTAGAAAGTTCCGTGGCTCACGCCGGAAGGAAGGAAGGTTCCGGGGCTTGTGGGGTGGGGGAGTTCGCCTGGAAGGGCTGCAGGGTGGATTGGAGCCGAGTGAGAGCTTGACCAGGCCGTGGATGGTCACAGGGTCCCCAGAGCCGGGGAAGACGCGCATTGGCCCCACAAACGCTGAAGCTGGCACCGTAGTGGAGCTGGGAATGGCGCAGAGTGGCACGGGGGGCGTCGGAGCACAGACCCACCCTGCGTCGGGGAGAGCGTGCTGCTGGCCCTGGCAGGGGCCCGGCAGTCCCTGATGGCCTCTGATGCTGGACCAGAATGTGCCAAGCTCGCCCGAGAGCCCCTCATTCCAGACTGGGGTCGAAGGAGCACCAACCTCTGAGCAACCCCTCCCATCTTCCCTAAAGACAGCACTTCCAGGGGCTGGAGCCATACACAGCGGGGAGGGCGTTTGCCTTGCATGTGGCCGACCCGGGTTCAATTCCCAGCATCCCATAGGGTCCCCCGAGAACCGCCAGGAGTAATTCCTGAGTGCATGAGCCAGGAGTAACCCCTGTGCAATGCCAGCTGTGACCCCCCAAAAAATAGCAAAAAATTAAAAAATAAAATAAAGACGGCACTTCCGTGAGCAAGGCATAGAGGAACTGCTGTTCTTGGTCCCCGGGAACAGCTGGGAGGGGGGCCTGCCCCCTTTCCCCGCTCGCCCACCCCCCAGTCCTCCTCCCCACTCCGCCTCTCGCCTCCGAGCGGGGAGCCACAGAGCCGGAGAGAATGTGGGGTCGGGAACTCGGAGAAGGAATGTCAACTATGAGCGGGTTCTGCGGGCTCGGGTCGAGGCGCGGGTGGCTGGGAGCTGCAGGGGATGTGAGATGAAAAGAGTCTGCGAGAGACTTCTTCAAGGTCAGTGGCAGGAGGGTCCGGGCGCATCGCGGACTCCTGCCAAGAATCCCAGAGGCCCCGGGCCCCTGTTTCTGGGAGCCGAGGCTGGAGCGAGTCCTGTGGCATCCCCCCGACAGGGGCAAATTCCAGCTTTACCCAGAGTTTCCTCCGCTAGAATCCGAAGCCGAAGGACACCCCGCTTGGGTTTGCTGGTGTCGGAGTGCAGGGGAGTGAGGATTAAGATGGCTTGTGTCCGGCAAAGACAGAGCAGAGCTCCGGCTTCTCCTGTACAAACTGTGGAACTTTCCCGAGTCCATCTCTTCCCCTGTAAAGGAGCTGTGCAGCCAGGGCGACAGGACAGCTGGCTAAGTGCTTGCCTTGCACGCGGCCAACGCGGGATCAGTCCCCAGCATCCCATATGGTCCTCCAAGCACGACCAGGAGTCATTCCTAAGAGTAGAGCCAGGAATAACCCCTAGCATCCCTGGGTGTGGCCCGAAAACCAAAGCAAAAGAAAAAAAAGAAAAAGAAAGAAGGAAAGAAAGGGAGAAAGAGGAAGGAAGAAAGGAAGGAAGGAAGGAAGGAAGGAAGGAAGGAAGGAAGGAAGGAAGGAAGGAAGGAAGGAAGGAAGGAAGGAAGGAAGGAAGGAAGGAGAGAAGGAGGGAGGGAAGCAGGGAAGGAGGGAAGCAGGGAAGGAGGGAAGGAGGGAGGGAAGGAGGGAAGCAGGGAAGGAGGGAAGCAGGGAAGGAGGGAAGGAAGGAAGGAAGGAAGGAAGGAAGGAAGGAAGGAAGGAAGGAAGGAAGGAAGGAAGGAAGGAAGGAAGGAAGGAAGGAAGGAAGGAAGGAAGGAGCTGATTGACGACACAGAACACACAGCCCAGCATCTGTGGTCGACTCTTCTAGCCTTTCCCTGCTCAAGAGCGGCTAAGGGGCAGAGCAGTCCTGTTTCCTGAAGGCAGGTGGGCAGAGAGCAGAAACAGGAGCCCAGGTTGGAGGGGGCTGAGGCAGCTCCTGCCGGGCTTCTGCGCTGTGGGGGAGACTGAGAGAACCTGTCAGACCCGTGGGTGTCTGCCCTCTGCAACGCGGAGCAGGGCTAAGGCATTCCCACGCAGTCCGGGGCACGAGGGCCAGAGAAGGGCACCCATGAGGAGACGATGTGCAATGTTATTTACTGATGACAGCGGGGTTTTTTGGTTTTTTGGTGTTTTTTTTTTCTTTTTCTTTTTGGTAGGGCCGCCGAAGAAAAATCTCAAATCAGATAACGCGGGGGTCAAGGCGTGTGTGGTGTCGGGGGGAACCATGAGTAGTGGCCTTGGAGCTGGGTGACCAGAAGTGAACCCCCTCCTCCTCACCTGTCCTTGCTCACCGCCACTGCTCTCCCTGGCCCCGGCAGCTTCCTCTGCAGGACCAAGGTGAGCAGGCAGCGGGGTGTGGCCACCCATGTGTGCCCAGCACACGGCAGGGTGGGCAGGGACCCCCATCCTGGAGGGCTGTGCTTTCAAGTCAAAGAAGCAAGCACGCTCAGGACATGGCTGGAAGCCGCAGTGACCGGGGCCCCTGGTGTTTGCTGCCCTGAGCCTCTGTCTGGAACCCCGGGCCGGGGGCAGCTCCCTAAGGGTCACTTCCTGAACATGCCAAGGCCAGTGCTGGGGGCAGGCGTCATGGGACCCTGGCACTGGGCTCTTGGAGCATCATGTCCTGCCAGGAGTGTGGAGTGTGTGTGTGTGTGTGTGTGTGTGTGTGTGTGTGTGTGTGTGTGTGTGTGTGTGTAAGAAAGAGAGTGAGTACGAATGAGTATAAAAAGTACAAAACTGTGTGTGGGGCTGGAGCGATAGCACAGCGGGTAGAGCATTTGCCTTGCACGCGGCCGACCCGGGTTCAATTCCCAGCATCCCACATGGTCCCCTGAGCACCGCCCAGAGTAATTCCTGAGTGCAGAGCCAGGAGTGACCCCTGTGCATTGCATTGCCGGGTGTGACCCAAAAAGCAAAAAAAAAAAAAATTACTAGCGTTGTTGGAAATTTTCGACCTCCTCTCTCAAAACCTGGTATGTAGGGCTGGAGAGATAGCAGGCAAAGTCCTGGCCTTGCACGTGCCCAACCTGGGTTTGATCCTCAGCATCCCATAGGGTTACCCACGTTCCATCAGGACTAACCCCTGAGCACAGAGCCAGGAGTAAGGCCGGAGCACTGCCAGGTACGTCCCGCCACCAACCCCCCTACCAAAAAGGCACAGACGTGTCAGCTCTGCTACCACACGCATGGGTCTTGAAGACATGACTTATGCCAAAAGGGAAAGGGAGTCACCAAAGAACCAGCACTCCAGGGGCCAGAGATGTGGTCCCATGGCAGAGCACACGCTTCACCCACATGAGGTCCTGGCCTGTGGCACTTGTAGGACTGTCATCCCGTTGCTCATCGATTTGCTCGAGCGGGCACCAATAATGTCTCCATTGTGAGACTTGTTGTTCCTGTTCTTGGCATATTGAATATGCCACGGGTAGCTTGCCAGGCTCTGCCATGTGGGCGGGATACTCTCGGTAGCTTGCCGGGCTCTCCGAAAGGGATGGAGGAATCGAACCCAGGTCGACCGCATGCTAGGCAAACACCTACCCGCTGTGCTATCACTCCAGTCCAAGGTCCTGGCCTAACCCCCACCCCCAAATTCTTTCCGCAGGATCAATACTCAGAGCCCACGTGAGGAAGGGCCTGGCACAGGGGATGGAGACAGAGAGGGTGGGTGATCTTGAGGGTGGGGAAGAGCTGGGGAGTCCACATTTAGTGGGCCCACGGTTTCCGTGGGGGGAGAGGAAAGTCTGAAATGAGAGGGAGGTAACAACAGCCAACACCCGTGTGAATTTACATCCTGCTGTGCACCGTGCCTTCAAACGGACAAAAACTCTACTTATTCTTATGCAGATTCTACCACAATTTAAAAAACTTTTTTTAATTGTAGTGAATCACTGTGAGGTACACAATCACAGGATTGTTTGTGTTTGTGTTTCAGTCATCCAATGGTCTAACCCCTGTCCCTTCACCAGTGTATATTTCTCTCCACCAATGTCCCCACTTTCCCTCCCTACACTCTCCCCCCACCCAGCCTGCCTCTATGTCAGACATTTTTCTTGTCTCTGTCTGCCTGTCTCTCTTTTTCTCTCTCTGATTCTCTCTGTCTTTGACTCTGTCTCCTTCTCTCTCTCTCTCTTTCTCTCTCTCTCTCTTTCCAACCACAATATTTTTATGAATTCACTACATATTGCTTTATTAAGTGACCTCATTTATAAGTATATGACTGTACTGCACACTTTAAAGCATTATAAATTATATCAGTAAAGTGCTATCTTTGGGTTGCCCTAATAATTTAAATATTTTCCTCGTTTTTACAATCCCTTTCCTGATTCATTATTTTTTTCCCCACTTCAGTTTTTTCACATCAAACTTCACTTGATCTATTCCCTAATCTTTAGTTTTTGTTTCATATTTGGGTTTTTTTTCTGTATTTCACCTTTGTTTCCATATTTTTGATTTTTTAAATTTATTAAAATCTTCATTAAAATTTCTCCTTTAAAAGTGTGAATAAGGAATTGGAGTGCAATAAATTTGTCTTTAAGCACAGTTTTGACCACAATTTTAATATCTTTTTTTAAATTTATTTATTTTTAATTAGTGAATCACCGTGAGGGTACAGTTACAGATTTATACATTTTTGTGCTCATGTTTCCCTCATACAAAGTTCGAGAACCCATCCCTTCACCAGTGCTCATTCTCCACCACCAGTAAACCCAGCATCCCTCCTACCCTCCCCGATCCCATCTCCCCCCATCCCACCCTGCCACTGTGGCAGGGTATTCCTTTCTGTTCTCTCTCTCTAATTAACTGTTGTGGTTTGCAATAAAGGTGACCAACCACAATTTTTTTTAAAGCAGATGCACAACGCATCTATGCCATTTTTTGGGTGAACTTATTTCTAAAGATAAAATACAACAGTCTGAAGGAGTTTCCCACAGCTTCCCTCTCCTCTGCTGTTAAGGACACCCCCTCGGAAGCTTCTAGAAGCCCTGCACGCCTGGTTGCTCTGCAGAAGCCATTGACGACGTGCCTCTCCAGGACAGGCGCGTGTCTTGGGTTCATGGTCCCAACGGACCCTGAGGTCTCGGGGAGCTTCTCAGAGGGGAGGGCCCTTCTGCAAACTCCTGGCAGGGGGAGGGCTGGTCCCCCGGGGGGAGGGGAGCAGGGAGGAGGTCCCCGGCCCAGCCTGGAGGCTCCCCAGACACACTGCAGTGATCTCTGGGGAGAAGCAAACAAGGTAACGGAAGTAGCCGGGGAAAGGTTTTGGACAGCTGAAAGCATGTGATGACGGCTGGATCCTTCCCGGCCCCCCAGGGGTCACCTCTGTTTTGACAGGTGGTGCTTGGGGGTCTCCCGTGGCAGAGCCTGCCCCGGCCTTTTCCGTTCGCCCAGCTAAGAAGACTCAGAGCCCCAGGAACACCCCCCATCAGGCCCGGCTCAGTGACCCACCCAGTCAGGTCCTCGGCTGCTCTGAGCCTGGGTCCCGCTGTGTCACTGGGTCTGAGCCTGTGTCTGGGCACGTGACCTGGGGTGCAGACCCCTCCAGGGCCTGTGTAGGAGCCAATAAAGCACCTGAGTGCTTCCTCACCGCTGGATCCTGGGCTGGGGCCCCCTGTCCCCTCCCCACCTCCAGGTACTAGCCGGGCGGTGGGTTCCCCAACCCCCAAGGGGGTTTCACCGACTGGCCGCTCACACCCCCAACCCCATCCGAGGGGGCTCCTGGCGGTGAGGGTGGTCTGAGCGAGCTTGTCAGACACCTGCCAGGGCGCCAGAGAGACGAGCATCTGTGTAAACCTGCCCCTCGGTCCCACGGGCCTGTCGAGGCGTTGAATGAAGTTGTCTCCGGGACTCCCACTGTGCCTCTGACTTCGAGGTGGGGCGGAGCAGAGGGCAGCTGTGATGACTGTGACAGGCTCATCAAGCCCCCCGCCCGCCCCAGGCGTGCAGGGACAGCCACACTTTGGTCAAAAATGGGGCATGACGGAGGGAAGGAAGAGCTGGGAGCCCCGGGGCTCCCACAGAGGAAGCAGAGGCCACCTCCTCCTCCGCCTCCTCCCCGCTCCTCCTCCTCCTCCTTCTCCTCTTCCCCCTTTCTTCCCCCCTCCTCACCCCTTCCTCCCTTCCTTCCCCTCCTCTCCCTCTTCCTCCCTCTCCTCCTCCCTCCCCCTCCTCCTTCTCCTCTTCTCCCCCTCCTTACCCTCTTCCCCCTCCTCCCCCTCTTCCCCTCCTCCTCCCCCTCTTCCTCCTCCTCCTCCTCCTCCTCCTCCTCCTCCTCCTCCTCTCTCTTCTTCTTCTTCTTCTTCTTCTTCTTCTTCTTCTTCTTCTTCTTCTTCTTCTTCTTCTTCTTCTTCTTCTTCTTCTTCTTCTTCTTCTTCTTCTTCTTCTTCTCCTCTTCATCCTCCTCCTCCACCTTCTCCTCTCCTCCTCCTCTTCCTCCTCCACCTTCTCCTCCTTCCCTCCCTCCTCCTCATCCTCCCTTCTCCTCCTCCTCCTTCTCCTCTCCTCTTCTCCTCTCTTCCTCCTCCCCTCCTCCTCCGCCTCCCCCTCCTCCTCTCTCCTCCTCCTCCTCCTCCTTCTTCTCTCTCTCTCTCCTCCTCCTCCTCCTCTCCTCTCCTCCTCTTCCTCCTCCAGATTCCCCCACAGGGACAGCCCCTCACACCAGCATTGGGAGCCCCGGGGGTGCTGTGGGGGTGGCTGACCAGAGCTGATGGCTCCAAGGATAGTGGTTAGAGCAGGGCTGCTGAGCACTGTTTGGTGAGCTGGAGGATGGCGAGTCTCCTAAGATGTGGATCCTGGGCTAAGGCTTCTGGGTGCCCTCTCAGTTCTGGCCATTCACACACACGCAGGACTTCTTCTCCCCTCTCAGGAGACAGCAGAAGCGTCCCATGACACTTTGTTAAAAATACGAAAACCTAGAGGTCACACCAAATCCTGTTTAAAACCGAGAAGACGGTCTTCGGTCTTTGCGCAAGCGCATATTTGGAATTAAACGGGAGAGATGGAAGAAGAAACCACTGAGTCACAGATGATTGGAGGGATCACCCGGAATGAGAGATGTGTGCTGAAAGTAGACCAAGTAGACCAAGGACCTAGCATCTAGTATCTGTATTGCAAACCATAATGCCCAAAAATGAGAGAGAGAGAGAGTAAGAAGGATGGAACCTGCCCCAGAGGTGGGGGAGTGGGGTGGGGTGGGGGGTGGCAGTAGGACACTGGGAACATTGGTGGTGGGACGTGTGCACCGGTGGGGGGATGGGTGCTTGAGCATGGTGTGACTGAAACATAATCAAGCAAGTTTGTAACTGCATCTCAAGGTGATCCAATAAAACCTCTTTAAAAAAAAAATGGGAGAGATGGAAAATGAAAACCGGGTGGGTAGAAGGGAGCAGTGTGTGGAGGGAGGGGCAGAGAGTAGGGACCCAGTTTCCGGGAGGGACCCTCTGACTCTGTTTATCTCTCTGCCATCCAGGGGGAGCCTGGAGTCACTTAGGGAAGTCTGGTGACATCCTGGCTACCCAGGATTCAACGGGGCGAGGCCCCAGGTGAGCGGCCAGGGAAGGAGAGAGAAAAAACCAAGGTTTCTGGAAACTATGGTGGTCACCTGATTTGTCAGAGGCCCCTAAGTCTTCAGGTCCAGCCACGTGCTTGAGAAGCTGCCCTGGAACTCAGTCTGGACGTGAGGGGGTTGGCTGTGATTCCTCTCCGGGTGCAATTGCTTGGGGGGAGGAGAGCAGGTGATGCTTCTTGTCCCCTCCCCCACCTTCCCCAGCTCACTGGCTCTGGGGTCTGAACACTGAGCTCTCCCAACCTGTGAAGGGGAAAGGCGGAGCTTCAAGACATTGACATTGACAGGAATACCAAGTGCCCAGCCTTTGGTTTTTCTCGTCATCCCAGTGAGAGATAAGGAAATTGATGTGTGAAGGGGGGAGGGGGGCGGAGTCCCTGCCCAAATGAGCAAGGAGTAGACACAAGACTCACCAAAGGTCTGCCTGGCTCTGAAGTTCAGGTTCGTATGACTGGTAGTCAGTCTCCTGCATGAGTAAGAAAAGCAGGGGAGGTCCACTGGCCAGATTAAAGTCACTCCATGGAAGGGACCACTCAGTCAATGGTGGTGGGAGGGATCGCCTGGGATGGGGGATGTGTGCTGAAAGTAGACTAAGGACCAAACATGATGGCCTCTCAGTCTCTGTATCGCAAACCGTGATGCCCAAAGTAGAGGGAGAGTAAGAAGGAAGGTCCCTGACACAGAGGCAGGAGATGGGATGGGGTGGGGGTGGCAGAAGGGATCACTTGTATCACTTGTCACTTGTCATCCTGTTGTTCATCTATTTGCTCGAGCAGGCTCCAGTAACATCTCCATTCATCCTTGTTGCATGCTAGTGTAGCCCAATGGCATCTGCTCGCTCCAGGAACATGAAGAGCCTCAAACCATTCATTCAGGGTCTTTGCAAAGAAGTCTGACCACCTTGTAGGTGGGCGACCACGCATTCTTTTGCTGTCCTGTGGAATCCAGTCGGTAACAGCTCTAGTCCAGCGGTCGTCTCTAAATCACATTACATGGCCGGCCCATCTGATTTTTGACACCTTGGCAAACGAGGCAGCGTCCCTGATTCTTAATCTTCAACGGAGGTCGGAACTCTGGATTTCTTCTCTCACTTGAGTGAGACGTGATGCTCCAAGCAAAGCTCTTTAGATTTCTCTTTGGGATTCCCAAATAACGTTCTCATTCTGTTTTCACAGGGCCCAGGTCTCTGAGTTGTATGTTAGTGCAGGAAGAATGGTGGAGTCGAAAAGATGTGGCCGGAGCCAGAGGGTCTTTGTCCTCTTAACCACTTCTTTGATGCTTTTGAAGGCGTTCCATGCCGCTCTCTTCCTCCTGCACAGTTCAGGTGCCAGGTCATTTGTCATGTTGAGTTCTTGACCCAGGTACACATAACTGTTGCATTCGGACATGTTTGTTCCATTGAGCGCAAATGGAACATGAGGAACTAGTCCGTTCCTCATGAACATTGTCTTCGTGAGATTCAGCTGCAGTCCAACCTTTCCACACTGACATCAAAGCCGGCCAGCATTTGTGCAGCTTGGCTGATATTTGGTGTTATGAGAATATGTCTAATGTCATCAGCGAAGCAGAGGTGTGTAGTTGCCGACCGTCTATCTTCACTCCCATTCCTTCCCATTCCAGTTGTCTCATGATGTCCTCGAGGGTGGCACTGAAGAGTTTCGGTGAAATGGTGTCGCCCTGCCGAACCCCTCTCTTTATGTCGATGATCACTTCTTTGTAGAGTGGTGAGATGCTGGTGATGAATCCATAATACAGCTCATGGAGGATCCTGATGTACTGAGTTTGAACGCCCTATTTGGCTAGGGCTTTGATGACTGCTTCAGTCTCAAGAGAATCAAAGGCCTTCTTTAAATTGATGAACGTTAGACAGAGCAGCATCTTGAATTCTCGAAAAGCCTCAATGAGCTTGGTGGATATGGTCAGTCATGCTGAATCCTTTTCGGAACCTGGCTTGCTCGAATGGTTATCTTTTGTCTATTGTTCTGCCAATCCTATTTAGGATGACTCGAGTGAATAACTTGTAGATGATGGACAACAGGCAGATCGGCCAATAGTTGCTGATGTCATGGATGTCTCCCTTCTTGTACAACAGGACAGTCCTGCTGATTTTCCACTGGGACAGAACCATGCATTTAGAGAGGTATTATGTGAAGAGCCGAGCCAGTGTATTGACGAGTACTGGCAGCAGATTCTTCAGGTGTTCGGATCTGACCTTGTCTCGACCAAATACTGTATGCTTCTTTACAGACAAAATGGCGTGTCAGATTTTGGAAGGGAGAACGCTGGGAACGACATATCCATCCTACAGAATTTGGTATGTGGACAGGTGGACATGGCTGTCCAAGAGATTCAAGTAAAAATCGTGGATAACCTTTTCCACTGCCCTTCTGGAAGATGTGATAGATCCATCAGGACGTCGGAGGGCAGCCATCTTGGTCTTATAGTTGGCGAAGGACAGGCGGGTGTTGCAAATACTTTTCCCGGCTTCTGCTGCAATGACCAACACTGCTGCTCTTCTCTCTTTGAGGTCTTCCTTTATGGCTTCCCTGCACAGCTTTGTGAGCTCGGACATTAACTTGTGATTGCCTGAGGCTCTCACAAGACCACATTGGAGAATGAGCTCGAGAGTTTTCGAAGGCAAGTGACTTTTTGTGGCTTTCTCTCTGCATTCCTCACAAAATCATGGAGGTGCTGAACCAGTCGGTAGTATTTCTCATCGATGTTGTCAACAACAGCCTCTTTCCATATTGCTGCAATAGTACCAAAGAGCTCCCAGTTGGTGGTCATTCTGGGAGTTCTCTTCTTAAACTTTGCAGCCCTTTCTCCTCGCTCCGTGAAGTAGAATTTTGCATATAGAAGATGGTGGTCTGATCCTGTTTGGAATTTTGGGACAACAGCGACATCGGTCAGGCAAAACTGTCGATTGAATATGATGTGGTCAATTTCATTGTGGAACTGTCCACCTGGAGACTCCCATGTCCAAAGTTTAGATTCGGCCTTCTGGAACTGCGAGTTACCATGGATGGTCTGGTCGACATGATGAACTCAGACAGTCTCTCACCCTGATTGTTCTATTCTAGGCCATGGGTCCCAATGTGGAGTTCTTCAGGTGACTTTCTAGGTCCTATCTTGGCATTAAAATCACCAAAAATGATCTTGTAGAAGGTGTGGTCTTCTTTGTAGAACTTCTCCAGCTCCATGTAGAACTTCTCAACTTCTTCATCATAGTTTGATGTTGGTGCATAGACGACAAAGATAGAAACTGCCGGCAACATGTCACATCTATTCAAATGTAAGCATCCAATTCGGGTTGTTAAGCATTCAAACAAATCAATGCTCATGGCCAAGTTTGTGTTGACAAGGACAGCTACACCACCAATGCCTCCACTGTCGCATATTCCAAGGAACAGTTCTTCTCCAGTGTCGAAAACAGCATGATGTGTTTGATGCCTTCTTGTCTCAGTCAATCCAATGACACTGTATTTGCTCTTCTGCGCTTGCACCATCAGGTCCTCAATGGATGCTTCTGATGCCAGCGTACTTGCATTAAAAGTGCAAACAGTCATTTTAGTCCTTCGCTTTGGCAGCCTAGTTTGGCCCTGAGATTTTATCAACCTCTCCTTGTTCGTCCTTCTTAACACTGCTGCATTGGGGGCTCTTTCAGGGTCAGGGGAATGAGGCCCATTGTTGTTACCATTTTTGGCATACCAAATACTCACGGTTAGCTTGCCAGGCTCTGCTGTGCAGGCGGGATACTATTTGAAGGGATGGAGGCTTTTAGGGCAGCCTCTAGTCACCATTACAGGTGTTCCTATGGTTCACACCATATTTGAACCCCATCAAATATGGTGCGGTAATTATGGAAAATGGGTAGGAAGGGATAGGAGGGAGAGATACTGGGGACATTGGTAATGCAAAATGTGCACTGGTGGAGGGATGGATGTTCAATCGTTGTATGACTGAAAGCTTTGTAACTCTATCTCACAGTGATTCAATACAAATAAATAAATAAAGTCACTCCACATAGGAGAAAGGCACTCAGATACCCTTATCCCACTCATTTATTTGGGGCCACTGTAATTATTAATAAGTGACCAACGACATGCCTCACAGTCATTTTAGAGGGTCAAGGAAAATCCTAAGAGTGAGACCAAGAGAAAGTATTCTTTTTTGTGTCTAAGCTCCCACTTGTCCTCTTGACTCTTTTCACTTATGCCCCAGCACCATTTATTTTTTTGGCTTTTTGGGTCACACCTGGCTATGCACAGGGGCTACTCCTTGCTCATTCAGTGCTCGGGGACCCTATGGGATGCTGGTAATCGAATCCGGGTCGACTGGGTGCAAGGCAAATGCCCTACCTGCTGCACTATAGCTCCAGTCCCTCGTCACTTTTTTTAAAAAAATCAAAATCAAAATCCAGTTCTTATGCCCTGACTTTTATTAAACGCTTACAATGGAGTAGTGTTTGATATGTTCACAGATTGCACAGCCTCTAACACGATACAATTTCAGGATACCTGTATCTCCCAAGAAAGGAATTCTCCACCCAGTAAGAGTGCCCTCAGAACCCTCTGCCCTTGCAAATAATTAATCTGCTTCCTATCTTTACGGATTTGTCTATTTTTGATATTTATGCAGATAAGATATATGTATTTATTCTATTTATACTATAGGATGTAGCCTCTACTATGACGTTTCCAAAGTTTCAGTTTGCTGTAGCATCTATCAGTACCTCACTCTTCGTAGGGCAGAAAAATGTTTCAGTGTAGGAATATTTTGATGGGTATGAAGGATGCTTCCACCTTTAAGGTAATACCTTTAGGGTATTACAAACAACCCTGCTATGAGTCTTCAGGTTTTTGTGTAGACATTGTTTGTAGCACTGTTGGTTGATTTTCTGCATTTTTGATAACTTACTTTAAAGAACTTAATTTTTTGTCTTTTGTTTATGTTGGATGGGGGTGCACATTAGCCAGCAGTGCTCAGGGATCATTCCAGGCAATGCTCAAGGGACCAAAAGCAGTGCTAGGAACCAAGCCCAGGGTTGGCCATGTGCAAGGAGAGTACTTACCCAGTGAGCTACCTCTCCAGCCCCAGATTAATTTTGATCAACTCCAGTTTTTTTTTTCAGTTGCTTATGCTTTCAATGTCATGTTTAACTGCCTGGTCCATGATTATAAAAATGTTTGAAGTTCTATGCCTGTTTCCTTCTAAAGCTTTAAACTCTTGCATATAAGTCTTTGGCCATTTTGAGATAATTTTATTATATGGTGTGAGGTAAGAATCCAAATTCATTCTCTAACATTCTCTAGATGTGTTTGCATATCTAGATGCCCTCGCCCTGCGTGTCAAAAATGATGTTCTTCCCATCAAATTGACTTTAAACATTTGGGTTTTGGGGGGGGTTTGCATAAAATATTTTATTTTATTTTTTATTTTTTATTAGTGAATCACTATGGGGTACAGTTACAGATTTACAAAGTTTTGTGCTTGTGTTTCAGTCATACAATGATCGAGTACCCACCCCTCTACCAGTGCCTAATTACCCCCAATGATCCCAGTATCCCAACCCCCCATCCCCCACGCCCTCCCCCCCCCACCCCACCCCGCCTTTGTGGCAGGGCATTCCTCATTCCTTTTTGTTCTCTCTTTCCTTTTGGGTGTTGTAGTTTGCACCAGAGGCATTGAGTGGCCATTGTGTTCGATCTATAGTCTACATTCTGTTCGCATCTCCCAACCCGAGCTGGTCTGCCAAATACCCTTTACTTGGTATTCCCTTCTCTATCTGAGCTGCGTTTTCCCCCAGCATTTGAGGCCGGCTTCCAAGCCATGGAGTAAACCTCCTGGTCCTTATCGCTACTATTCTTGGGTGTTAAGACTTTGAGTATTTGTCTAAAATGAATTGACCATCAATAGATTGTTTTGTTTTGAAATCTCAATTTTATCCCATCAACCCACAGGCCTATCCATATGCAGATTTACAAAATCTTGATGACTACAACTCTCTGTGCATTTTTAAATCAAGAAATGGAAGTCCTACAACTTCTTTAAGTGTTTTGGCCATTCTGGATCCCTTGCCCCGACCATTTTTGATGGGGGAAGAATAATCAGTGATACTCAGGGGTTATTCCTGCCTCTGTGCTTAGAGAGTAACCCCTGTACATGCTTGGGGGACCAAACTGATGTAGGCAGGATAGAGAAGGCCCCTCCCAAGGCAATGGCAAAAGCCAACCTTGCAGAAAACAGGAAAAGCAGGAACTAAGGCCTGATAAAACCTTGAAGAGCAACGGACCCTGAGGAGACTGGACCTCCCCATAAAGAAAATTCCTCTAATACCCTAACTTTGGTGACTCAGCCCGAAGAAGACCATCACCATTCCCAACCCCCCTGGTAGCCTCCTTAGCAATGAACTTTTACCTAGGGAGAAGCCCCACGTGGGGAGGTTGGAGAAACCCTATAAAGGCCACCTTGAACAAAGGAAGCGCATGCTGCCTGAGCCCATGTGCTTTTTGCACCCATGCTTTTTACATGATGCCTGAGCACGTGTGTTGCCCGCATCTCCCCTCTTGAGATGTGTACTTTCATGCTTTCATGTATAATGTTAGGATGTATGTAGGGGCTCTCTCCGCCGTTGGAGAAGCTCGTGTTCTCTCTTGAGAGCGTTACTCTATCTCTCTCTCTCTCTCTCTCTCTCTCTCACACACACACAGACACACACACACTCTCTCACTCTCTCTCTCTCATACACACTCTCTCACACACACACTCTCTCTCTCACACACACACACACTCTCACTCTCTCTCACACACACTCTCTCTCTCTCACACACACACACTCACTCTCTCTCACACACACACACTCTCTCACACACACACTCTCACTCTCACACACACTCTCTCTCTCTCACACACACACACTCTCTCACTCTCTCTCTCATACACACTCTCTCACTCTCTCACTCTCTCTCTCTCTCTCTCTCTCCCTCTTTCTCTCTCTCTCTCTCTCTCCTCCACACCTTCAAAAAACCCTCCAAATAATTATTTCACTGCTTGTCTACTTCTGAAATTCCTTTCTGTGAAGCAAAACAAGAACCCATTAATCCTGGGTCCTGGGTGACGAAAGCGGATGGGGAGAAAATGACTGTCTTTCTCCTGCCCACTTCACATAAGCCACTCGTGGGGCCCACTGCCATCAAAACCACTGTCAGACTTATGTAAGGCAAGCATCAAGCGTTTTACCTCTGGACTGTCCTCTGCCCAGCCTCTTGCCTTTAGGTTTGAATTTTAGGATCAGCTTATCAATCCCTCAAAAAAGGCCAACCAGGATTTTCATTCCATGAAACTTTTATCTCTATAAAAGGAAGGGAAGAAAACCTGTGCGCAGATACAGGAAGTTTCTTAGTACATTGATAATGGGGATAAGACCATATCATCCTCCAGATTAATCCATTTACACAGGGTAATAAAAGCTGATATGGCCTTCTGATGACAGCCGAATGACTCGGGGTTTCTATGTAAGTCATCCCGAGGGAGACCATTTTGCTTGCCTGTGTATTGTCTATTTTCTATTCTTATTGCTCCAAGGGGTCAGGGGAATGAGGCCCATTTTTGTTTTTGTTTTTGGCATATCAAATATGCCACAGGGAGCTTTCCAGGCTCTGCCGTGCAGGTGGCATGTAGGGAGGTGGCCCCCTTCCGACTCCTCACTTACCTACAATGCGATTCAGAGACGACCGCTGGACTAGAGCTGTTACCAACTGGATTCCACGGGCGTCATGACCGCCCTCCTACGAGATGGTCAGACTGCTTCGTCAAGACCCTGAACGAACAGTTTGAGGCTCTTCATGTTCCTGGAACAAGCAGACGCCATTGGGCTACACCAGCATGCAACAGGGATGAATGAAGGTATTACTGGTGCCCGCTCAAGCAAGTCGATGAGCAGTGGGATGACAAGTGATACAAGTGATTGCTCCAAGGATACTTGCAAAGAAAGAAATTGATTTTCAGCACCAGTTTTTTTTTTCTGCTTTTTGGATCACATCCAGTGATGCACAGGGGTTACTCCTGGCTCCGCACTCAAGAATTATTCCTCATAGTGCTCGGGGGACCATATGGGATGTTGGGAATCAAACCCGGGATGGCCGCGTGCAAGGCAGATGCCCTCCCCGCTGTGCTATTGCCCCCAGCACCAGTTCTTATCCAGAATGATCATGATCATTTGCAACTAATTTTATCATGGTGCTCCCTTCTCTATCCCAACCGCCTTCTCCCCAGTGCTTGAGGCAGGCCTCCATCCCTCTAACCTTTGAATTGATGTCAGCTTAAGAGAGAGAGAGAGAGAGAGAGAGAGAGAGAGAGAGAGAGAGAGAGAGAGAGAGGCAGATGCCCAAATGCAAACTTTTTGTGTGTCATTTATAACCATTTTACATCTTCAGTTGAAAAAAAATCTAGGAAGCCCCACCGCATCCCTACCTTCCATTCTTCCTCTTGCCCTTCTTCCTTTCTCACTCCTTTCTCACCCCCCTAAACTAGATGGAATCCGCCTCTCCAAGACCTGCCCCTGTGGTCTCTGTCCCTAAAACCCACACGGGGCAGTGGACCGCCCCTCACACACTCCTCCCCCACCCCCGCTGCACCCCGATTCATTCCGTGCCACCCCCTGGGCCGTGCCTTGGCCGGGATTTCAGATGTTTCTATCGAAGTGACATTTGCACACACGCAGAGGGGTTCGCGGGGGCTTCAATCAGATTCCGTGGGCTCCAGTTGGGAGCCGGTCCCTGAGGAGAGTCTGCCGTGGCGCTGCCCCTCACCCCCCACCCCCCACCCCCTGCTTTCTGATTTGAATTGCTTTGTTCTCCTTCCAGGAAGGGGGAAAGTGGGGGGATGCATTTGGCCGAAAATGAAACATTTCCCTTTTAAGTCAAGAACTTGAACATGGCTCAGAGGAGAGAGAGTTTAAGCTCCATAATCCTCAGTCCTGAGCAGAGCAGGAACATGCCGGTGATTTCCTTTTCCGTGGAGAGGAGATCAGGGAAAGGGTTGGGGAGGGGGGCCTGCCGTCTGCCGCCCCCCCCCACCCCCCACCCCGCCCTGGGGTGGGGGGGCAAGCTTTGTAGGGACTCCTACCGCCTCTGCATGCAGCTCTGAGAAACCGCCTGCAGGGCAGCTGGGCTCAGCTCTGCTCCTGCACAGAGATGTGTTTGCATTGTTGAGGGGAGGGAGGAACCATGGGGGCAGCTTCTCTGCAGCGACCAGCTCGCTCCCTCTTCATTTCCCAGGCTCCTGTGGGCGTCCCCTCCCCCCACCCCCATCCACACAGCTCCCATCACCAGCAGCCTCTGAGGATCCCCCCTGGTCCCCTCCGCTGCATATTCTGGGCCCAGTCACGCTCTTTCCTAACTAACCCCCCACCCCGCCCCCCAGCCCCAGCCAGCACAGCCTCCCCATGTCATGACATCAGGGGGCAGGACGGTGAAAGTCAAGTCTTGGTCCAAATCGCTCTAGTATCCCAAGACTGGGTTTTCTCAGCCGGAATACGAGCCTAAGAGAAGCCCGCTGAAGATGGTTTAAATCATCCAGGAATAGAGCTGGAAGCGCCGCCTCATCTATCTTAGGTCAATGTTCTCATTTTACTGGAGAAAAACGGTTGGGGTGGGGGGGTGGTGGAGGGGGAGGCGGAGGGCTGAGCCCTGGCCTCGGGGCATGGAAAAGGCTTGCAAGTTTGACCTTCACTCAAGGCCTGTACCGGTTCTTTTAAACTCAATAGATGTTTGTTTAATTCATGGACAATCGTAGATATGGATGGATGAGTAGATGAATGGATGGATAGAAATGCTATCCGACGAACAAATGTTCTCTGTCTTGGGCAGGCTTCAGCGCCACTACAGAAAAGATGAAAGTTGGGATCAAAAGCATAACAGAACCACCCCGTGCATGCGCCCTGCTCTTGGGCTGCTCGAGTGTCCCTTAGCCACAGGGACACTTCTTTCAGGCCTAGCCTTGTCTCTAGTTTTTCCATTCTCTGGGGGCAGGGGCGGGGCGGGGTATGGCAGAAGGGAAACTGGGGTCATTGGTGGTGGGGAATGGACACTGGGGGAGGGATGGGTGTTGGATCGTTGTATGACTGAAACCTGATCATGAAGAGTTGTTTAACTATGTATCTCAAGGTGATTCAATTTGAAAAATTATAATTAAAAAAGAAATAAGAATTGTCCATTCTGAAAGAGCGAGGGCGAGAGAGAGAGAGAGAGAGAGAGAGAGAGAGAGAGAGAAACAGAGAGAGAGAGAGAGAGAGAGAGAGAGAAAAGAGAGAGAGAGATGTTTTACATCACTGCTGAATGTCCTTGGAAATGAGCCTGGCCACTCAGTACCTCTATTGCAAACTACAACATCCAACAGGCAAGAGAACAAAGGGGAATGCGGTGCCGCAGGGGCAGGGTGGGGTGGTGGGTGTCGGGGTGGGGGTGGTGGGAGGGATACTGGGAACTCTGGTGGAGGAGAATGGGCACTGGTGGAGGGATGGGTAGACAACCCCTCTATGACTGAAATGCAAACATGAAAGTTCATAAGTTTGTAACTGCACCTTACAGTGATTCACTAATAAAAATTTTAAAAAGAAAAAAAAGAGAAATGAGCTTCTTTTTATAGCCAAGGGTAGCACAGTTGCAATTTTTTTTTAATTGTCCCTTGTTAATATTTACATAGGCAACTTTTCCTGTTGATCAGGACATTAATTGCAAGCCCAGGAAACTCACCTCGACCCAACCTAACTTATATTCCTACATAAAAGATTAGAAACTCCAGGGTAGGATTTACGTCCGCCTGTGGCTGAAACCAGCACTGGGATCAGAAACACGCCATATCTTGGAATTTTTTCCCTTCACCTCCTTTTCACCACCAGCTTCATTTTCCTCAATTTTGACTTCATTCCTTTTTTTATCCCCTATGAATATAAATTTATTCAACTAGTACTGGCAAATCTATCCAACCAACCATATACAATTTGGGGAGGGGGGAATCTCAAACAGTGCTCGGAGGTCCCAGGGTCAGTCCTACTGCTACTCAGCTGGTAGTTCAGAGTACAAGGACAAGGTACAAGGACAGAGTGTTACTCAGGCTCTGGTTGCAGTTGACCAACAGGGCCACCCATATTCTGTCTGGGCCATCTTGAGTGACAAGGGATTGAACCTAGGTCAGGCCATGCAAGGGATGCATCTTAACCCTCACGCTATTCCCCCAGTCCCAGCATAATGCGCTTTGCATACAATGATCAGTTGAGATTTTTCCATTCGAGGAGAAGAGGTTTGTTCAAGATACAAAAGTTCACCAGAGCAATACAATATTTATAGAACAATGAGTCAAAAATACATAATTATCTCAATAGATGCAGGAAATTTTTTTACAGTATTGTCACTGTCACTGTTATCCCGTTGCTCATCCAGTTGCTTGAGCGGGCACCAGTAACATCTCCATCTTGAGACTTGCTGTTACTGGTTTGTTTGTTTTTGTTTTTTTTTTTGGCATATCGGATATGCCACGGGTAGCTTGCCAGGCAATATTAACGCTACTTTATATTAAAAGCTCTCGACAAAGAATAATGGGAATTTCCTCAATTTGAAAAAAGAGTATTTATGAAAAACCTACATTGGCTTCATTCTGAAATCTTAAAAAGATACTGTCCACAAAGTAACCCCCAATTTCCTTGGAGTCCATAAAAAAAAAAATCATATTGAAAAGAGTTGGAATTTTTCCCAGTAGTTCTAGATAAGGTCCCAGAGTTGGCCCAGCTTGGGTCAGGTGACTTTTCATGAACCAATCAGGATGATAAAAAAAACCAAAATGAGTATTCCCATTGGTCAGGCCACATTTAAGGTGGTGACTGCCTAAGAGGGGAGGGTTCTACGTCCAGAAGGTTCTCTAGAAGACACGATAATACGGAGTGGGTATGCCCACAATCATGACTTGCACAATCTGTCTCAGGATGCAGTTGCATTTTTCTCTATTTCTCCCTTGGAAGCATTTGCCTTTATAAAAAAAAAATAAAATCACAGAACTTCTGAAATTATGCAGCCCATGGCAAAAGATCTCGGCAGATTTCATTTCCCAAAGAGGACTGCAATCATATTTTCCCTGCCACGGGCTATGTTGGACTCGGGCCATTTCTCCTCCCCTTGAACCTGGGCTTCATGTCTGCCTGTCTAGTAAGAAGATGACGGGAGTGACATGATGTGTTTTGGCCAAGGTCAAGTCATAAATGACACGCACTCTACTTTGTTCCTTGGAGATGCTCATTCTTAGAACATGACCAGCACCCGGCCAGGAAGCACCGTCTGGAGAGAGGCCCGTGTGGGTAAGAATCGAAGCCTACAGTTCTGGCTGGCTGAGACGGAGCTCCCAGAGATGGCATCCAGACCCAACCTGCCATCCCTATGGGTGAGCCATCCCTCAAGGACTCTTCCAGTGCCCCCATGCAGTCACTTCCATGAAGACCACATGGTCTCAGTGCATCAAACAGTCTTTTTTTTTTTTTTTTTTTGCTTTTTGGGTCACACCCAGCAATGCTCAGAGGTTAGTCCTGGCTCTGCACTCAGGAATTACTCCTGGCGGTGCTTGGGGGACCATATGGGATGCCGGGAATCGAACCTGGGTCGGCCGTGTGCAAGGCAAATGCCCTACCCGCTGTGCTATCGCTCCGGCCCCAGTGCATCGAACAGTCTTGATCCAGAGACACAGCAGTGAATCCTCGAAGACAGCAGCTCGCTGGAGATCTCTCCGGACATCTCTCTGGACCCCTACTGAGCCAATTCCACCGGTGCATCTCAGATGGAGCGGGCATGCCCTCTCTGCCCACTCCAAATGAAATTCCAGTGGCCGTGAGCTTCCAGGAGCAAAGGCCAGGTAAGCAGGTTCAGGGACTAAGACTCCAAGGCCACATGGCAGCAGCAGAGATGGGCCGTCTCTTCCCCCATCTCCCTGTCTGCTTGGGGTCCTGGCTGTCACACCCACAATCTGCCCCCGGGCTCCATCTCAGCGCATCAACGGCCTTGATCCAGAGACTCCCCCAAATGAATCTCAAAGTGGATTAGCTCCCTATAGAGACGTCTCTGGACCCCAGCCATTTATAATTTTAGATTCCAGAAGTGTGTGGCCGCTTTTGTGGCCACACAACCTCTCACGATATTCATAATAAGCAATAGTAAATAAATAAATAAATAGTAAATAAAGTAAATAGCATCTACCCCCCCTGGAGGCAGGCTTGAATGGCAGTGGAAAAATTCAAAATAATGGTGGTGGGAAGGTTTAATGACGTTGGGATTGGTGTTGAAATATTGAATGTCATCAATTAATGTGAACAACCTTATGAACATAAAATTTAAAGAAAAAGACCACATGGAATAGAGTTACAATATCTCCACCATCTCCTGCTCAAATGACAGGTATTTAAGCAAAAACAGATTATTTACTATATCAAGTCACTAAGATGAGGTGGCTTAAAACAGATAATCATGGGAATTGTCAATAGAAGAATCTGAACCAGGGGACTAACGGGTTGAAGACTAGAAGTTGGTGTTAATGTACTTGTCCCCTGGAGATATTGATAAATTAGACAGTAGTTGGCAAAGAGGAACCTGATGATATGGAAGTTACCTGGTCTGTCCTTTGAATCAGATATATCTTGCTGCAAGAGATATTCACATTCAGTGTTTCCCCATGCCTACAAATGTACAACTATAACGTGTCCCAGATCACTTGCTACTGCAAGTAGAGCTTCGAACACTGAAAATTGTCTACCAGAGGGACATAGATCCTGACTTGGGCCTTACTCAAGTCATTAAACTGTCAGCACCTGTACCTTGCTTCCCTAGAGGCCTATTAACTCAGATAGATAATTACTGTTACAGACAGTAGATCAATTAAGTAATCGAAGTGAACTAGACACATGACCTCTTTAATAACAAGCTACCGTGCTCATAGGCTTGTCATCCATGTCTCTGACATCTGAGTTAGTATTAGAATTAAAATTAAAATGTGAGGACACCAAGACTTTTTTGCCAAAATGAAAGGAATCTTAGGCAGTGCATCGAGCAAAAGCACATGTTAAGACCCTTCCCCAGTGTGGCCCTAACACATATTGCTAAGTTTTGTGCATCCCCAGTAGGCCAGCACTCTGGTTTCAGGTGGTAGTACCTAACCTGTTCTCCTAATGCTCAGGCCATTTTCTCCTTCTTTTGCTCCCCCTTCCTTCTCTGGCACATCTGTTTTTTTTTTTTAATTGAATTGCCATGAGATAGAGCATTACAAAGCTGTTTATGACTGGGTTTCAGTCACACAACGTTCCAACACTCATCACCAGCATATAGTTCCCAGCACCAATGTCCCCAGTGTCCATCCCAACCCTTCAAGCCCCTCCCCCACCCACTGCCTGCCTCTATGGCAAGCACCTCTCTCTCTCTCTCTCTCTCTCTCTCTCTCTCTCTCTCTCTCATTGTTGGCATTATGGTTTGCAATATAGATGCTGGAAAGTTATCATTTATATCCCTTTACCTATTTTCAACACTCAGTTCTTGTCCAGAGTGATCATTTCCAACTAATGTTGTCAAAATAGACCCTCCTCTATCTTAACTAGCCTTGCTCCCCCACCACACACACACCCTTGTGATAATTTCCAATCATTGACCAGTTCTCCTGGCCTGTTTTCCTTGGCCTTGGATATTAGTTTCATACTTTTAAAAAATATTTCCCAGAAATAAATACAGTCATTCTATATCTGTCCTTCTACTTCTGACTCATTTCACTCAGAATGACATTCTCCAAGTCCATCCATTTATAGGCAAATTTCATGACCTCATTATTCCTAACAGCTATGTAGTATTCCATTATGTAGACATACCATAGTTTTTTTTTTAATCTATTCATCTGTTTTCAGGCACTCAGGTTATTTCCAGATTCTAGCTATTGTGAATAGTGCTGCAATGAACATAGAAGTGCAGTTGGTGTTTCTGCTGTGTATTTTTGTAACCCCAAAGTATATTACCAGAAGTGGTATTGCTGGGTCAAATGAGAACTCAACTTCTAATATTTTTTTAAATTTTTTATTAGTGAATCACTGTGAGGTACAGTTACAAGCTTATGAACTTTCGTGTTTGCATTTCAGTCATACAGTGATCATTTACCCATCCCTCCACCAGTGCCCATTCTCCTCCACCAATGTTCCCAGTATCCTTCCCACCACGCCCACCCCATCCCCCACCACCTCACCCTGCCTCTGTGGCAGGGCATTCCTCCTTATTCTCGCTCCTTTTTGGTGTTGTAGTTTGCAATTCAACTTCTAATTTTTTTACTTTTTTTTTTTTACTTTATTTCAGTGCCTTCTCTTGCACCTTTCCACTTTTTAATTTATTTTTTAATTAGTGAATTACCATGAGGGTACAGTTACAGATTTATACATTTTGGTGCTCATGTTTCCCTCATACAAAGTTCAAGAACCCATCCCTCCACCAGTGCCCATTCTCCACCACAAATAAACCCAGCATCCCTCCAAACCCCCCAATCCCATCTCCCCCCACCCCACCCTGTCACTGTGGCAGGGTATTCCCTTTTGTTCTCTCTCTCTAATTAGGTGCTGTGGTTTGCAATAAAGGTTCAACTTCTAATTTTTTTGAGGAATGCCCATATTGGTTTCCAAAGAGGCTGGACCAGTCGGCATTATCACACACAATGAACCACTGTTCATTTGTACCTTTCTCCCCACATCTGTGTCAGCACTGGCTGTTCTTGCTCATTTGGATGTGGGACAGATCTTCTCAGATTTCCTCTCCATGCCTTCCATGACTCGTTCTGTCCTTTGCACCCACCTCTCTCCTCCCAGCTTCCACACCAGCCTGCTCCCTGCACTGAGGTTACCTGCAGAGGCTGCCTCCTTTCCAAATGTCATTTCCATACACGCCCTTTCTCAAGTCAGGAACAGGATTCCCCCAGAAGACTTCTCCTAGATCCTCATTGGCCAGATCTTGTCACATGCCCACCCATAAGCCAATCCCTAGACATGAGATTTTATTTGGCTTGGTCCAATCAGGGTTTCTATTTTGGAACTATAAGGGATTCACCTGTACTGAGAAGATTGTGAACATAACTGGGGGGTGGGGGGATGGGAGGAGGCTTCTGATATCACATAATATATTTAGTTATAGGTACAGACTTATCTCCAGTTGGAGTTTTTCAAGGAAAGAACTTTTATGTATCCCTCCATTCACTGCCCCAGACCCGGAGCCTGGGGTCCTCAGGACTTCCTGCTTCCTGCCCAGCATCTTTCAAACCAACCCCACTTTCACTCGCCCTGGTTTGAGTTGGATTCTATAACTTGCAACCAAGAATCCCAGAAAATATGTCTCTCTGTCAATGCTTGGCCTCCTCACCGCATTCTCTGGAAGTCAGTACATCGGCTTTATTCATCACTCTCTGAGCCCAAATGCCTGGAATAGTGCCTGAGTCATTGTAAGTGTTTCATAAATATTTATAGAAAGAATGAATAGGACAGATGATTTCAAATACCAGTTCTACCCTCTCATAAGATGTAAATTACAGGAGCCATTGAAAGAGTCTCATCTTCAATCTCCTCTTTAAAATGAAAGCACCCTCTGTTTCCCTCCTGTGCTTGTTATTAGGAATGAGATAAGTATATGTGAAATGCCTCCAAGCCTACAATTATTTCTCCAAGGCACAAAAATCATTTCTGTTCAAGTCTTTCTCTCTGTGAGTCCAGCTGACCTCATAGGAACTGAAGTACCAATGACTCATGATGATTTGAGTGAACTAAAGGCGATTCTCTGCTCTGAGCTCCTCTCTCCCCACTCCCCCTGCCCACCACCCCTTCGGGCAGCCCCTGCAAGTGTATTGCTGTGCTTTGCCTAAGATGGTGCAGACTCAGCCAGCCAATGTGTATGCAGTTGGCTGATCAGGTCAGTGGTCCTTAGATTGGCTTGAAGTAAGAACTCGGATTGTTCATCTACAGTGGCTGTCCAACCCGACTGGATCGCTGGAAAGTAAGGGCCACGGCAAAATGGAAAGGGACGTGATGAATCAGGTTGGGGGGAGCCATGTAATGAAGATATTAAAAGCCACAGACACTCTGAGACTACAGAAGCTATAATATGGTAGAACCTGGGAAGAAAGAAATTCTAATCCCACTTAGCTAATATTCTGGGAATGTATTAGCCAAACAGAAGATGCTCTGGTTCAGAGGGTTAAAAATAGGAGCCAACAACTCCGTTGCATGATGGGAGTTGCTATGGAAATGCCCTAGCCAATACTCTGGTGTTGAAATAACTTAACTTTGGTTACGTTGTAAGATGTTTCATATCTTTGAAGCAGGACTACTGAGCCATTAAGGCATTCCTTGATGTGTCATGTGCCCTTATTAGCCACATGAACCTGGGTAACCTGAACTTGCCCTTATCCCATTCAACTTGAAAGAATCCATAATGTGTTCTTTGAATTCCCTCTAACAAGTGATTCTGTAGGGCAGGAGGATAATGTCTTAACTCAAAAGAAAGAGTGTTTCTATACTTTTTAGGTGTTAAAGAAGACTAATGGGTAGATATTCTTCTAAGTAAGGAAATCACAAAGATCATACATCGCAGTATACAACTACGCACAGAATGAGAATTCTACCATATACAAAGGATTCTCACCATTAGTCTTTAAAAATGGTATGTCTGTTAAACAGGAATTAAATAGAATGTTCAATGCCAATAAACATGTCAAAAGGCATTCAGCTATTCAACTTCCTGAAGGCAATGACATAGCACTATAGACCTGCCAAAACAGAAAATAGAGAGACAAAGCAACTCAAATCTCTTCGGCACTCTGGATAGGATCTTAACACAGCACCATCTCTTTGGAGAGCCATTTGTTGACTAATAAGCAGAAATCATGTGCCTCACAATTAAGAAATTCTACTCCTAGTATGTATTCCAAAGAAATGCATTTGGATGATCACTAAACACCAATCTCGGGGCTGGAGCAATAGCGCAGCAGGTAGGGCATTTGCCTTGCAAGCAGCCGACCCAGGTTCGATTCCCATATGGTCCCCTGAGAACCGCCAGGGGTAATTCTTGAGTGTGAAGCCAGGAGTAACCCATGAGCATCACCGGGTGTGACCCAAAAAGTAAACACCAATCTCATGCCCATCGGTGGGTCAATGGGGAGATTTACTGTAGATCTCATGAGAAGTATAGCCATTCTCCATAAAGATGGAATAGGATTTGCCAGTGAGCAGAAACAAATTTAATTTAAGTATCATGAGCGAATCTCATAAATACACTGTAGGACTGATTCACTTAAAGAACATTCAGAAACATTCAACATCGACATAAGCAGACAAAGGTCATTGGAAGTGTTGGAGCTGGAGAGATGACTCAAAGGGCTGTGTGAGTGCTTTGTACGCAGGAGGCCCCCAGGTTTGGTCCCCAGCATCTGTGGACCCCCAAGCAACACCGGAAATGACCCTTAAGCATCCAGCCAGGAATAGATCTGAGTATCACCCGTAGCAGTGAAAAATAATCAATAGTTAACTAATTAACTGATTAATTAAATGGAATTCATTAAGGTGTTAGGCATGGGAGGTGGTTTCCTTTAATAAAAGCAGAAGCGATTAAGAAAGGATACAGGCTTGGGGTTTCTAGAAACGTCTGTTGCTGCATCTGGGCACTAATGTCAGGGGCAGTCCTCCTTTGTGCTGCTTCATCGGGCTCTACCCGTGTTCTGTACGATTCACTCCATCAAGCTTCAGTGAAAATGTACCTTTCAAAAAAAAAAAAAGACCGTCCGTCCGGTTCAGAAATAGCACTGAGAAAGATCAGTGGCGAGGCCACGCATGAGCCTTTGTCTTTCCATAACAGCCCGACTCTTTCAAACCCGGCGCTTTCATTGTGGCATCAATATAATTCATCGTGGCAACTTTCCCTTTCAGGCGGCACACGCAGCTGTGGCCACGGGCCCCATGCTGGTCGGCCCTTTGTGCGGACGCTTCTGTTCACTGGCCAGGCCCGCCCTGCTCAGCACCTGTGCTCGCCAGGAGCCCCCGACTCCGGCCCCGCGGCGGGGGCTGGCTGGGGGTGAGCAGAAGCAAACCTCTCCTGATTGACAGCACCCAAGACTCGGAGACCCATGGTGGCACCGGGAGATCCCTGGCTTCACTTCTCTGAGCCCCGGTGTCCTCTCCGGGAAAGGGGTCAGTTCCTCGCCTGTTGTTGGTCGTGAGGTTTGGCGGGGGGACCCGGAGTTGCCCACCTCATGCCTGCCAGCTCCCACTTTCTTAGCAAACCTAAATGCTCGTTAGTGTTGTTCATGGCAAGACCTGAAATAACATTGTTTGTAAAATTTTTCCAAAAGAAAGACCCATCTAGGGGCTGGAGCGATAGCACAGCGGGGAGGGCCTTTGCCTTGCATACCGCTGACCCAGGTTTGATTCCCAGCATCCCATATGGTTCCCTGAGCACCACCGGGGTAATTCCTGTGTGCGGGAGCCAGTGGTAATCCCCGTGCATCGCCGGATGTGACACCCCACACCCCCCTGCAAAAAAAAAAAAAAGGACCATAGGACTGTTCTATTACAAAACAAAAAAAAAATGAAATGGAGGGGCCCGGGGATGGTTTGGAGGAGGAACATGAGGCCTGTGAAGTCTCAGTTCCATCCTGGGCACTGTCCCATATGCCAGG
>NC_073304.1:228726109-228811109 GCF_027595985.1 Sorex araneus
TCCCTCTCTCTCTCTCTCTCTCTCTCTCTCTCTCTCTCTCTCTCTCTCTCTCTCTCTCTCTCTCTCTTTCTCCCTCTCTCTCTCCCTCTCTCCCTCCCTCCCCCCCACTCTCTCTGATGACTGAGCCTCCGCCCTGGGCGGCCCTGAGCCCAAAGCCCCACTGGAAATGGTGACGACACTTTGATGTTCTCTTCATTCAGCAGGACCTGCTGGAGTTCAAAGTGGAGAACAGAGGCCGTCCTTTGCTTTTAAATGGTCAGCTCCCTCCGTCTTCTGTAATGATCTCGTTTGACTGAAGTGTGCAGTTTATTAACTACATAAAGACGACATTATCAGAGCAGAGAAAGGCCGCGGCGCGGTTTGCCTTTCAGCCTCGCGGTGGGGGTTCTAGGTACTTTGATCTCCATCAATGCTAAATGTCTTTGTGAGATAGAGCACGGGGCTGAAATTATCTTTGGCGTGGTGGCAGCATCAATTATTCAAGTCCTTTTCCTCATGAATTAAAGTGTTCTTCAACTTCTAGCCCACTTGTCGGGTTGGGGAGTGGTGGTAGTTGTTTTGAGTTTTTTGGGTGTTTTTTTTTTTTTTCTTCGTTATTTTCTTTCTCTCTTTCTCTCTCTGTCCCCCTTTCATTGTTGGCTTTTTCCAGTCAGGAAAGGCTCTTGGAATAAATCCCCCAAGCGTTTCCTAATTATCTTCCTTTTGACCTTTGAAAAGCCACATCCTTGCTACCTCCTCCTTCCTCCTCAGGCCTCTCCCCACCCTCCACTCCCAGCCCCCATCTTCTCCGAGGTGACTCAGAGAACTTGACTAGAGAAAAGTCAGGGCATTGTTACCACTTGGCCTCGCTCCAGGAAGGCCAGCACAGGCCAGCAAAGCAGCCCCCGGACAAGAAGTGTTAGTAAGTCGGGGCATCCACAGACTCCCAGACACCAGCCCGTTGGCTCCGGCCGCTCACGGTGTTTCCCAAAGAAGAGTTTGATGATCTAATAGCCCTCGTGATGAAAGCCAGCTCTCCTGAACATGGCGGCCCTCCCTCAAGGCGGGTGGCCTTCGGGTTGTGGAAAGAAATTCTTGAGGTGGGTCATCAAATCTAGGTAGCACATCCTGTCCAGTAGGATAGACTAGGAACCATAGGCAAGCATTTGACACATGGAGTGAGGAGAATCTCTGGAACTGTTTGCTTCAGGTGAGTGGCCCGCATTTCCAAAGATCACAGTCACCCCTCTCTTGCCACTGAGGCCTCAGACAAGGATGTAAGACAAGTTGTTAGGGAGTGATTCCAGATAGCCTCTGGACTCAGTGACTACTCCTCTGAATTTTCAGCCGGCCACTCCCTCAGATTTGGAACTCACCTAGCTTGTCAATTGCTCTAGGAGTCAATTGCTCTAAAAGTCAGTTCACATATTCCTGTCTCTCAATCTCTCTCTCAATATCTCTCCCCCTCTCTTTCTCCCTCTCTCTCTCAATATCTCTGTCTCTGGCCGCTATCACGGCCCATGCAACTTCTTATCTCTTCATTCTCAGCAATGGAAAACTAATTATCAAATGCTTCCTTGTCAGCAGGGCTGTTTGGGGGGGGGGGGGAACTCCAACAACAATAGTGAGCTTTGTGTTGAAATATGGAATGTAATCAAGGTAAAGAGAAAGTGAGGTGAAATTTATCAGCTACGCAGGCAGGGGTGGGGGTGGTGGGAGGGTAGGAGGTATACTGAGGTTTTGGGTGGTGGAATATGAGCACTGGTGAAGGAACGGGTGTTCGAGCATTGTATAACTGAGACATAAGCCTGAAAGCTTTGTAACTTTCCACAGGGTGATTCAATAAAATAAATTATTTTTTTTAAAAAAAAGAAAAAATATCTCTGTCTCAATCTCCCTTTCTCCCTTTCTCTCTCTCTCTCTCTCTCTCTCTCTCTCTCTCTCTCTCTCTCTCTCTCTCTCTCTCTCTCTCTCTCTCTCTCTCTCTCTCTCTCTTTCATCTCTGGCCCAATCATAGATTAGTAGGAACAGGATTCTCCCTTTGCACTCACTCTCACCCCCTCACCCCTGGGTTCCCAGAGACCTTGCTTTCATCTCCTTATTATCTGCAGAATCAATCCTTCTTCCCTGGTCCCTCACCTGAGGGGCCTAAGGCATATTTTGAAGGTGCTATAAAATGTGAACTTGACCATACCTAGTTTGACCTCAAGGACTGGATACAAAGGAGAGGCAGGCAGGCCCACTTGGAGGCTGGAGAGGGAAGGAGGATCCAGAAAGCCTTCTAGAGAAGTCCTTGCCCCAGAGGGGTCTGGAGAGAGCAATGAGAGTTTCCGAGGCAGGACGGGGGTCTGAGGCAAAGAAGAATGTCTGGAAAAGAGGATGCGGGTGGGTGTAGGCAATCAAACCCTTGTGCTCTCCTGAGTACAGGGCTTCATGTCGTCTTTCACTATGGCCCCTTTGGACCCCAGTAGTACAGCAAAGATGAGCACTGCCATAAACGCCTCAGATTCATTACACAATCAACTGTGCGAGGAACACACTTTGTGTTCTAGCAACAGGCAGGATCCTCCCCATAGGAGCAGTTTGATAGAGAACTAGAATGAGCAATGGAAGTACTGGCCGTCTAAAATGGGAGCGTCTTGGGGCCTGGAGCAATAGCACAGTGGGGAGGGCGTTTGTCTTGCACACGGCCAACCGGGGTTTGATTCCCAGCATCCCATATGGTCCCCTGAGCACCATCAGGAGTGATTTCTGAGTGCAAAGCTAGGAGTAACCCCTGTGCATCGCTGGGTGTGACTCAAAGAAAAAAGCTAAATAAATAAATAAATAAAATGGAAGCATCTTAACTATTTCTATGACTATATTTAATTGTTTTGGTGCCAGAACTGCACATGAGGAAGAGAGCAGCGTAGAATGCCTTCAAGAGCGTCAAAGAAGTGGTTAAGAGAACGAAGAACCTCTGACTCCAGGCACATCTTTTCGATTCCACCGTTCTTCCTGCACTAACATATGCCTCAGAGACCTGGGCCCTACGCAAACAGGATGAGAACGCTATCAGGGTATCCCAAAGAGGAATCAAAAGAGCTATGCTGGGAGTATCACGTCTCACTCAAGTGAGAGAAGGAATCAGGAGTTCTAACCTCCGTCGACGGTCAAGAATCAGGGACGCTGTCTCATTTGCCAAGGCATCAAAAATCAGATGGGCTGGTCATGTAATGCGATTCAGAGATGACCACTGGACTAGAGCTGTTACCGACTGGATTCCACAGGACATCAGAAGACCTCGAGGCCACCCACCAACTAGATGGTCAGATTTCTTCAGCAAATCCCTGAATGAACGATTTGAGGCTCTTCCTTTTCCTGGAGTGAGCAGATATCATTGGGCTGCACTAGCTCGCAACAGGGACAAATGGAGACGTTACTGGCGCCAGCTCAAGCAAATCAAAGATCAATGGGATGACAAGTGATACAAGTGAAGTGATATTTGATTGTTGGTGTTATTCAACTTTCATATGTCCCACAATAATTTTTCAATACCACAACTTCAAGGTTCATTTTAATATCTAAATGTCTCTCTTTATTGCCATTTCTTCTTTTTAAACTATTTTAGCAGTCCATATCGACACTTTTTATTCTAAAGATATAAAGTACTTATTTAAAAAGCATTCAATGGAAAAAATTGCTTTCGAATCATTAATACTCATCAAGTTCCTTCTAGTCAGCAGCAGACAGCTTTCAAAGGTTCTTTCCAATATCTCAGTGAAGTTGGGTGTTACTTTTTGATGTTAAGTATTTTTCTTGTTGCAGCTATTCCTGGAAATTAAAGTTACTGATTTCTTAGAAATGTCATCTATTCTGTTCCTGTCTTTTCTTACTGGTGATTGCTGTTGTATGAGAGGCTCTATTGTGTGATTATTCTGCACAAGAAGCACTTAACACGGAAGTGTTTTGCACCTGGAACATTCATCTCCAACTCCTGCAGAAGTCAGCTATGACTTGTCAGCTCTTGACTAGGTTTAGGTGAACTGGATGGACTCCAGGTTTCAGCCGAGTAAGGTGACTTCATTCCTGGACCTTTTTCAATCGTGTTGGATATCATCCCCCCTAAGAAAAATCCCAAGGTCTAGATAGTCCCCCTGGGCAAAAATAAATAAATAAGTAGATAAATAAAGAAATAAGGTCTGTATCTACCCCAGGACAGGAAGACATTCATTCCAAAGGCCCTATGTATGCCGTTGTTCATTGAAGCACTCAGCACACTAGCTAAGATTTGGAATCAGCCTAGATGTCCAACAACAGATATGTGGGTCATGAAGATGTGGTAGATAGACACAATGGAATACTATGCAGCTGTGAGGAATGACAAAAATCATGCAATTCGCTACAACGTGGATGGAACTGGAAGATATTATATAAAATGAAGTAATCCAGAAGAAGGAAAAAAAAGATGATCACTTATATCACTTGTCATCCCATTGATCTTTGATTTGCTCAAGCGGGCGCCAGTAATATCTCCATTTGTCCCTGTTGCGTGCTAGTATAGCCCAATGATATCTGCTCACTCCAGGAACAGGAAGAGCTCAAACCGTTCATTTAGGGTTTTAACGAAGAAGTCTGACCATCTCAGTGGTGGGTGGCCACGAGGTCTTCTGACATCCCGTGGAATCCAGTCAGTAACAGCTCTAGTCCAGCGGTCGTCTCGAAATCGCATTCCACGTCTGGCCCATCTGATTTTTGATGTCTTGGCAAATGAGACAGAGTCCCTGGTTCTTGACTGTCGACAGAGGCCGGAATTCTGGATTCCTTCTCTCATTTGAGTGAGACGTGATACCCCTAGCATAGCTCTTTTGATTCCTCTTTGGGAGACCCAAATAGCGTTCTCATCATAAATGTAGCAATATCACTTACATTTATTTATTTAAAATAGTATATGTTGGGGCTGGAGCAATAGCACAGCAGGTAGGGCATTTGCCTTGCACGCTGCAGACCCGGGTTCGATTCCCAGCATCCCATATGGTCCCCTTAGCACCGCCAGGAGTAATTCCTGAGTGCAGAGCCAGAAGTGACCCCTGTGCATTGCCGAGTGTGACCCAAAAAGCAAATAAATAAATAAAATAGTATCTGTTGTATTTAGAATAGCTAGATGATGAAATGCAATGGTTTAAAGGGGGGATGCCTACATCATCCTTGACCCCAGAGTGGAAGGAGGAGAAAGAAGGAAATCCATTGGCAGGTTGGGTGTGTGGGGGGGGGAGAGACAGATGAGAAGCAACAAGGGGTCAGGGGCCAGGGGATTCCGTTGTATTCATGGTTTCAAGGAACGATAGAGTTAACTATCCAGATCACAGACTCAACAGCACTGAAATCATGAGATCCAAACTTTATCAGCAGAACTTAAAAAGATGCCAGTCAAAATGGCAGGCTGGGGGTGAGAGGGTAAGAGAAGGAGTCTCGGGGACACAAGTGGAGAGAAGTGGACACTTGGTGGTGGGATCCGCGCTGGAATATTCTGTGTTTGAAAACCAAGTATGAATGACTCTGTAAACCACAGTGCTTTCATAAAAATAATATTTTTTTAAATTTAAGCTTTAAAGGGTAATGGGACAAACAAACATGCATCCGTAGGCAGTAAACGTATGCCCAATACAGGACAGAATAAAACAGTTTGGGGTCTTTTAGATGGACAGGACAATGTAGGTAAAATTAGAATAGGAAATCGTCACAGCCTTATACCTTCAGGGCGCCTGCCGATTGGCTGTGAAATACTCCAGTCTCTGCTCTTAATGTGCCCGCTGCATGTTGACGTACTTGCTCACTGTTCTCAATGGCTCTGTCTATTTATTTATTTTTTTGCTTTTTTTTTCGGGGGGGGGTCACACCCGGCAATGCACAGGGGTTACCTCCTGGCTTTGCACTCAAGACTTACTCCTGGCGGTGCTCAGGGGACCATATGGGATGCTGGGAATCGAACCCGGGTCGGCCGCATGCAAGGCAAATGCCCTACCCGCTGTGCTATTGCTCCAGCCCGGCTCTGTCTATTTAAACAATGGCTCACGGGCTGGGAACCAGTGCGGGGAAACCATACTACATGGAATAAACGGCCAGCCTGTGACTCACACCTGGCCGCCCAGCTGACCCTAACGCTTAGACATTCCTGTGTGTTTGTGGGTCTCCTTATGTGTCTGTCTCATTCTCTGCAACCAACCACCCCTGGACAGTAGTTGAAGGTGCCGATCCTATTGACTTTATGGGGTGACTTACGACACAGGAGTATGGATATGCCCAGGAGTTTAGGCTATGTTCTTCTCAGGACTGGGAGCTGGGGGCAGAAATTCCCAGAGAGTTTGGTGACAACTTGATATGCATCTCAAGGTCTCACACAGGAACTGGTACGTTTTCACTTTCTCCCCAGTTCCCACTAGTCAAAGCAAGTCACATGGCCCATGAGGTAGAAAGAGATGCTGAATAACCCCATGATCAGGGGTTCCTCCTGGCTCTGCATTCAAGAATTACTCCTGGCGGTGCTCAGGGGACTATATGGGATGCTGGGAATTGAACCCGGGTCAGCCGTGTGCAAGGCAAATGCCTTACCTGCTGTGCTATCGCTCCAGCCCCAAAGCAATGACCTTTGAATGAAAAAGCTTATCCCTGGTCTATAAACTTGCTGGCAGGGTCCATCCTAAGGTGCTCTTCTGGGTAAACCGCTTCTTGGGCATCCAATATAGCCTTCCCTTGCTACAACTCAAGACAAATCTGCCCCATTCAACAGGGTTTGCCTACACTGTTTGATTTTACCACTTCCAGATCTCACATCTTCCTATTTCTTTCCTTCACTTTCTTTGTTTGGCTCATCTGTTTTCGCATTGCTGCTTGAGAGAACTTCCAGCCACCCCAATTATATCGTGCCTTTGTTGATTCCATGACCGTTCTAGATATTCCTCTGCACATACAGAAACAAATTTAGAAGGGTACCTTATCTGACTTACTCTAGTGCATCCTTCCTGGCCTTTATCTCCTTAATGCTAGTATCTGGCTATACAGGACTAGCTTTCAGCATCCTGAAAAAAATCAGAAGAACTAAGAATCAGAATTGCCTATTAAGAGCTACCTGTATCACTGTATCACTGTCATCCCGTTGCTCTTCAATTTGCTCAAGCGGACACCAGTAACGTCTCCATTGTGAGACTTGTTGTTACTGTTTTTGGTATATCGAATATGCCATGGTTAGTTGCCAGGCTCTACCGTGCGGGTGAAATACTCTCGGTAGCTTGCCGGGCTCTCTGAGAGGGGCGGAGGAATCGAACCCGAGTTGGCCGCATGCAAAGCAAACGCCCTACCGGCTGTGCCATGACCAGCTTTTTCATAACTAAAATGGGAAAACATATGAATGAGAAATAAACTCCCTTTTTCCAAGTTCCTTTCAAAGTTCATATACCTAAGTGGGATAGAATCATATATTTAAGGGGCTGGAGTGATAGCACAGCGGGTAGGGCGTTTGCCTTGCACGCGGCAGACCCGGGTTCGAATCCCAGCATCCCATATGGTCCCCTGAGCACCGCCAGGGGTGATTCCTGAGTGCATGAGCCAGGAGTGACCCCTGTGCATCGCCGGGTGTGACCCAAAAAGCAAAAAAAAAAAAAAAAAAAAAATCATATATTTAAAAAAAAAGAAAAGAAAAGCTTTGTGGTACAAATGTTAGGACCACTAAGCCACAGATGAAACGTTGATGCTCATAAATATGTATGAGAAAAGAAAAAATATATTACTTACATGCCTCTCTTCACACACAAAGGGTCAAAGAGGTGAAGCAAATGTGAAAGAAAAAGTTGTTTAAGGATAAGAAAGAAAAAAAAAAAAACCAAAACTTCCCCCTGCAGAGTTCATAAGAAGTGAATTTCAACTCTGTCTTGGAATGAGGAGAAGGGCTTGAGAGTCGCTGGAAATGTGACTCAGGAGATCAAACACGTGTAGTGAGTCTTCAGAGAAAATGAACGCAAGGGCGGTCGGGAGCTAAGTGAACAGGGGGGCTAAGGCCTTTGCCTTCGGAAACTCGTGGCCTGGAACAATCACACATCCGGGGACTCAACCGCCCAAGACGCCTTCGGTGGAAACTCTTGGTCTCTAACCACTGGGCCCTCTACACAGCCGCGCGTCCCCCACCCCCACCCGCCCACCTCCCTTTGGCTCATTCTCCCCTCCATCCCCCGACAATTCTGCTTTCATCTCTCTCCCCTCCCTTCACACTCTCCCCCAGCTCCTGCCTGTGCCATCAGGGTTTCCACCTTTCCGTTCTTCTCTGAGGATGTTCCCCGCATTGTCTCAAGAGGGGTCTCTCCACATCACTCTCTTCCCCCTCTCCCAACGCCAGCGTTGCCGTCATTGGCTCTGCCCTCTCCCTCCCCCACGGCAGGGTCCCTGCTTCGCAACGCCTCTGACTGTTCTGTTCCTTCCCATCCTTGCCCTCACCCCTGCCCCATCTCCCCGTCCCTTCCGTTTCATGGAGGTTTTCAAACACTTCCTGTTCCAGAGAACTCTTACTGTTCTCCTGTGCCTCAAAGCCCCCAAAGCCGTTCCCTCAGTCTTTGTCAACATCAAGAGCCTCTCCGGCCCCCATTTTTTTGGATTTCTTTTTCTTTGGGGTGTGTGGGCCACACCCAGCTATACTCAAGATTTACTCCTGACTCTGTGCTCAGGTGCCAGGGATCGAACCCCATCAGCCAGGGCAAGGCACCCTCCATACTGTCTCTCCATCCCCTCCCCCCCCCTTTTACTTCTTCAAGTGAGTCTGTGGTGTGGAGTCTCCACTCCCTTCAAAGCATTGTTTCCTATGCTCCCTTGAAGAAACCGTTTCTTGTTCTGGAACACTCCCCTCTCTATCCTCTTGCCACGTGGCTGTCCTTGCTAGAATGGTTACCCGCCGGGTAAAAACGCTTTCTTCCCCTCTCCTTCCATTTAAACTTTCGCCTGAACTCATCTGCAAACACTGACTGTCTCAGGGCCGGCCTTCTCCTTCCCTGTAAACTCCGCAGGGTCTAGGAGGACCCCCCCACACCCTGTTGCATGCAACTGTATCATTGTTCACATGCAACTGTATCGTTTTCTAACACCTGTATGTGTTTTATTTTTGCTCCGAGTTTTGGTGGAACCTCCCAAATGGGGCAACAATGACAATTCCGGGCCAGCTGGGCCCTGGGTTCAGTGCAAGGCCCTGAAGCTGCGATTCCACTCCGGCCTGTTGAGTCTTGGGGTCCCGGGACACACCCCCAACAGTGCTGAGCACTTAAAAAGGACTTGTGGTGCCAGGAATGGAAGCCAGGTGAGGCAGATGCCTCACCACTGCACTATCTCCTGGTTCCTCCAGAGTGTTTGCATGCCCTGACCATTTAGACAGTCCCCCCGCGTGCCCACCGGCCAGTAATGCCCCGAGAAGGAGTGTTGAGTAAATCCTAAGGCCACGGCACTGCTGGGACACCCTCAGAGAGGCCCCGTCTCTTGGGAAAGGACCGGCTCCCTGGACCGGCGGCTGTAAACACTCCCAAGGCGTCTCGTTTGGTCTTTCAAGCCAAGGGGAGCACGTGTGTCCCCCTCCTTAGAGACCCGATTCTGACAAAATTCGAAATTTGCTTCACAGCCCACATCTCTAGCCCGGAGGGTTTCAGCCAACTCTCATAGACTCAAAACTTCGTTTTACAGCTTCTTCGACTCCTGAAGGCCCTTTACTGCCTTTCTGTGGCCAGCTCCCAGCATCTCGGGCCATCCCCAGTCCAGAAGCAGAGCCAAGGCCTGACCCTAAGAGAGTGTCTGTCTCCTCAAAACCTCCCGGGAGACCCCACCCATCCTCAGCCTCAAAGCCCCCCCACCCCCCACCACAGCCCGCACACGGGGCACCTGACACCTTGCTACTATGGCAACGTGAATTTTAAGCAGACATCTGCAGGCGGAACCTTCTAGTCAACCACCCTGGAGCCAGTTGTCACCAGGGTGAGACTCCTCACCACAAGGAGCTAGAGGGAGTCTGGAAGCACCGGGTGTCAACGTAACTGACATCCTGAAGCCTGCTCCCGGGTGAGGGGGAGGGAGGAGGGGATGGAGGTTGTGTCTCCAGAAAGATCCAGGGTGAGAGGCACTGCAGGAGATGGAATGAAGACGCACGGGCAGCCTCCGGGCAGGGCCCCACCAAAAAGCCCAAAACAGTCCCTGGCATCGCTTCCCTCCGGAATTCAGGCTCTTCTCTTGGGCATCCGCACAAAGATTTCAGGCTGGGTAGCCAGGTGGAGGATGCTTGGACAAAGAGCTCCACCATCTCTCAAAGAGCTGTATCAGGGGCTGGGGTGACCGCACACTGGGTAAGGTGTTTACCTTGCATGCGGCCAACCGGGGTTCGATTCCCAGCATCCCATATGGTCCCCCCTGAGCACCACCAGGAGTAATTCCGGAGTGCAGAGCCAGGAGTGACCCCTGTGCATCGCCGGGTGTGACCCAAAAAGCCAAAAAAGAAAAAATAAAAAGAGCTGTATCACACGAGATACACGGCCGTCACTGAGACCATAATAAACCTTCCCTCCTTCCCACTAAAGTTTACACTGGCAGAGAGGTGGCACAGGCTGTGGGTCTGAGTCACACGGGAGAGCATGTGCCTGGCATGTGGGGACCCCGAGTTGGATCCACAGTGCTGTGTGCACCTCAACCCAGCCCAGCGTCCTTGGCTCTCAGCACTGCACTGACAGGTCCTCAACTGAACCCTCACACCGACATCATCGTCCCCCGTGACCCTGAGCCCCATCATCATCATCAGCATCATCATCATCATCATCATCATCATCATCATCATCATCATCATCATCATCCCATTGATTGTCGAATTTCTCGAGCAGTCAAGTAATGTCTTCATTCATCCTAGCCCTGAGATTTTAGAAGCCTCTCTTTACTCGTCCTTCCCAACGATGCCGCCTTGGAGCCTCTTTCAGAGTCAGGGGAATAAGACCCAGCACTGTTACTGGTTTTGGCATATGAATACACCATGGGGAGTTTGTGAGGCTCTCCCGTGTGGGCAGGAAACTCTTGGTAGCTTGCCATGTTCTCCCAGAGGGAGAAGTAGGCTATAAGATGTTGCTTCTGGGTGCTTGTTTTTAAGTCTCTGGATGTGGGCCATGGGTGGGATTACACAGCGCAGGGGGCAGTCCCTGGGTGTGACCACCTAGCTACTGGGAAATGGGAAATCTAGGCGGAAGAGGCCCAGTCCTGATCTGAGCAGGCTTGGAGGTCTCAGCCCCGGGTCCCACACACCTGGGTTCCTCTGCCGGTTCCTCCATGCGTGAGGTTCATCCGAACATGTGGAGAGTGGCCTTGAGCATGGCTATGGCTAGGCTCCGGAGGTCTTCGGCCGTGGGAGCGCTGCTCGGGGCGGGGAGGGAAGCTGGAGCCCATCCCCTCCAAGGGGTTCTGGGAGAGACAGCCAGGTGCACTGGCAAGAGACTCTCTGCCCTGAGCCCCACAAACATAAATAAATGAAAACTAAACTTCACACTGGTGGCCCCACGCAAACCAACCGACACTCACAGCTCAGTGAGGCTGGGCGGGGGGAGTGGTCAATGAGGAGAGAGTTAAGGGCATCCTGGTACCAGAAGGTATCCTTTAATTTTTTTCTGCAGGGAAGTCACACCCAGTGATGCTCAGGGGTCCATGTGGTACCAAGGATTGAATCTAGGCCTCTCCTGAGCCCCACCTCACTCAGCACCTCCCTGAGCCCTGGGGCCTCCCTCCCCCTCCTGTCACAGAGGAGGAACCAGAGGCCATGTCCAGGGACACACTAACTCTGCAGGACTCACCCACGAGACGGCCCAGGGCCCCAGAGCACAGAGACCTCCAGGCACACTGGGGAGGGGCTGTGCTGGAGTGCCGGGGGGGGGCTGAGCTGGGGTCCCAGGGAGAGGGGCTGAGCTGGGGTCCCAGGGAGGAGGGACTGAGCTGGGGGTCCCAGGGGGGAGGGGCTGAGCTGGGGTCCCAGGGGGAGGGGCTGAGCTGGGGTCCCAGGGGGAAGGGGCTGAGCTTGGGTCCCAGGGGGGAGGGGCTGAGCTGGGGTCCCAGGGGGAGGGGCTGAGCTGAGGTGGGGGGAGGGGCTGAGCTGAGGTGGGGGGAGGGGCTGAGCTGAGATCTGGGGGGGAGGGGCTGAGCTGGGGTCCCAGGGGGAAGGGGCTGAGCTTGGGTCCCAGGGGGGAGGGGCTGAGCTGGGGTCCCAGGGGGAGGGGCTGAGCTGGGGTCCCAGTGGGAGAGACTGTGTGGGCGTCACCATGGCCCCTTCAGTCACAGAGCTCTGTCAGGGGAGGGGTGAGCCCCCCCCACCATCCACAGGCCAGAGTCTCTTCTCCCCCAGAGCCACGATCAGAGCATCAGCTCTCCGTTATCCCCCAGACCACAGCGGCCGAAGGAGCCTGCATCAGGACCGCCAAGGGGGGTACTGAGTATAGAGTATTCCCCCGTACTACTCTGCAGGGGCTCAGGACAGCACCCCTCCTCCACACACCCCTTATGGCTCCCCACTTGGACCCACTCCAGGGATTCTCAGGTTGAAGAGAAGACAGAGAATGTAGGGGACCCCAGCTCCTTCCACTGCCCCCAACCTCCAGAGAACCTCCCCGCCCCTCCTCCTCCTCCCCTCATGAAGTCTCAGGGCTCCTCCGAGGGCTGCCTTGCTCCGGGGATCCGTGAACCTTGGTCTCCCTCTTCTGGCGGAGGCCGGGCAGCTGCCGAGGGCAGGGGGCTGGGTCTCTGAGGCGCAGCGCAGCCCCTCTGTATTGCAAACTGTACCTGCATTGTATTGTATTGTATTGTATTGTATTGTATTGTATTGTATTGTATTGTATTGTATTGTATTGCATTGTATTGTGTTGCATTGTATCTGTATTGCAAACTGTAATGTCCAAAAGTAGAGAGAGAGTAAGGGGGAAATTGTCTGCCATGGAGGCAGGGGGAGGGTTAGAAAGGGGGGATACTGGGAACATTGTTGGTGGGGAATGTGCACTGGTGGAGGGATGGGTGTTTGATATCATTATATGATTGAAATTCAAACATGAAAGCTTGTAACTGTATCTCACAGTGATTCAATAAAATAATAATAATAATAAATCTTTCTGAAAACTATTAACTCTCCTCTCTGCGTTTTCTCTGGCATCTGCTCGCCTCCTGCCTTGTACATGAATGTGACAGAGATGGAAACTCCCCCCGTCTCACCCCTTCCCTCCCTCCCAGGCTCTCTGTTTCTGCGCTCTCTCCAGAACCTTCCGGAATCCAGCAAGAGACCTGCCAGCCTCTGTCACTTTGGGCTGATGTGGGTGTATCTCTCCTCAGGACCCCGGGAACACGGCTCTGCAGGACCAGGCTTGGACCCTCCTGTGTCCAGACCAGCTGGCACCAGCCAGGGTGTGGCCTGCTTTATTCTGAATCTTGGTTAGGGTCGGGGAGATAGTGTAAGAGCTGGGGTGCGCGCCCTGCAGGTCCCCAACTAGGCTCCATCCCTGGCCCCACAGGGCCTCCCAGCCCTGCCAGGCATCACTCCGGAGGCCTCTGGACACCTCTGGAGTGACCGGGTGGCCCCAGCACCGTAGGGCCTGAACAGCACAGTGCGGAACTGTTTGGAGGCACCAAGCCCCTGAATCCTGCTTGGAAGCTGCCCAGTCAATAAATCATGGCTCCCATTTTTAGATCAGATTTGCAAACCAATGAATTAATGCATACACCCCTGTAGGATAACATAGCCTCAGGTAGTTTAGGTTTATTGGGTTACTCCCGTCACAGTGCTCCCATTCCACTTCTTTCTTAGTGTTCTGTTGACTTGTAAAAACTGTTTTTCTCTTCTCCTTCAGTCCTTTGCATAGTTTATCCAGAGCCATGTCCTTTTTGTATGGACACAGGAAGACTTAGCAAATGCTATGCTTTTGTAACCTGAGAGTCATTTGACTCTACATGATATTTTCCTCCTGGGCATCTGTTCTCTCGACCTAAGCTCAGCTGCCCTTACTTCCTAGCACCCCCCAAAGCAGGGTCCCGACGAGGGACGGGACAGACCCAGGGCAAGTGGTGAGTTTTGTGCTACCCTGGCATCATTGAGATGGGCCTGGCCAAAGTGCCTAATGCTTAACTATAAGTTAAGAGCTTGATCGTGGACACACCCCTTTGCCTCATGAGGTGCTCCTGGCTCTTGTTCTCACCCCCAGGGTGGCAGCGGGCATAGATGTGCGGGTTCTTATTCCCAAGTGGCCAACAGTGAAGCGAAGGCAAACAAAAGGCCAAATCCAGTCCAAGGCTTTATTTCGGGAAAAGCAAGGGAGGGGGGAGTAAGGCAGGGACGCTTCTGGGCTATAGCAGGGGGGGTCTGAGGGCAGGGTCTTGAACGGCTGGAGTCTTCCCCTTTGATAACGAAGGTGGGTGGGCAAGCATTTCGCTATGGTGCTCTCGGGATGGGGCCGTTAAGACTAGGCAGAGGACGCTGAAATGACTCTTTACCCAGGATCTCATGCATCTGGGTTATCAGGCACCACCTTGGCCTCCCTTTTGCAGCTTTCCATACCAGATGATTTTTTTATTTTTATTTATTTATTTTGGCATATGCCAAAAACAGTAACAATAAGCCTCTCAATGAGAGACGTTACTGGTGCCCGCTCAAACAAATCAATGAGCAACGGGATGATGACAGTGATTTATTTATTTATTTATTTATTTATTTTTTGCCAGGGCCATACCCCTAGCCTCGCCTGGTCTATTCCCCTTCTGTCTCTATCGCTAAATGACTGAGTCGCAGGAGTCTAAGAAGTGGATTTTGGAGACTCGAAACAAGATGCTCTTTTAGCAAGAAGCCCCAGTGGTGTCCCTGGGAGGTCAGCAAGGCCATGGCAGCGCCTCACAGCTGCCCACCGTTCCTCTGAGAAGTGCAGAGAAAAGACTCACCAGAGACCCAATCAGGTACGACGTCATCAGACTGAAAGCCAAGGACGGCCTCCTGGCTCCTCGCTGAGTTCTCAAAGCTGGGTGTTGTGGAGTGGGAGGGATGGAGGGCTAATCACTCTTTTATTCCCCTCCAGTGACTGTGCAGGTCACTTGGAGAATGTTTCAGGCTGGACTGCTAGCCCCCCCCCCCCCAGCAGGGAGAGCGTTTGCCTTGCACACGGCCCTTGCCCCTGAGTTTGATCCTGGCATCCGGAGCGCTGCCAGGAGTAACCCCTGAGTGCAGAGCCAGGAGTAACCCCTGAGCATTGCTGGGTGTGACCCCACCCCCAGCCCCCGCCAAAACTAAAAGTCTCAACCCCTGTGTAACCGTTCCTCTCAATGGCGTCTGCTCTGACTGCAATCCCAGCATGATCCTCTGTGGCAATACTCCAGGGGGTTGACATAAAACAGCGACCTGGGGCCCGGGCCTGTCAGCACAGCCTGTCCCCTTTTGCTGCAGGCGTTCCCAGCCGTGGCCCTGACATTGGGAAGAAACCCCCTTTCTGAGGGAGGGGGGTCTATCCTGTGCAGGGAGGGCTGTGCACCCTCAGCCCTGGTCTCTGTCCACTAGAGGTCAGCAGATCCCCACCCACACCCCCCACTGAGCCATCAACCGCGTGTTCAAGCCCTCAGTGTCCCCTGGTGAGGACTTCTGTGCTGGGCGCCTTGCATGGGGCCCACAGAGCGTCAGCAAGGCCTGGCGTACGGCGTGCAGCTCAGCAAACACGGTGGCAGGGAAGACTGGACGAAGCCAGGAGGGCCACCACACCCAGGTCACAAACCTATGGTCTCCCCCCCAGGAGTCATCCCTGAGCACTGCCGGGTGTGGCCCCCAAAACAGAACAAATGAAATAAAACAGAAAGAAACTTCCCGAAGAGCCCGCGGGGTTGGTAAATGCAATGGACTGAAAATGCACACCCAGATCTGTGGCAAGGAGCCACAGACAGGGACACTGACACAGCCAGGCTGGGGGAGGGGGTTGGGGGGGGTCAGGCTCCCATCAACTCTTCCTGGCCAAAGTCTTGCCACGATGAGGCTGCAACTGATATAGCAACATTGGGGCAAGTGGAGACAGGCAAGGGGGGTTAGAAAGAATGGTCCTGGGGCTGGAGCGATAGCACAGCGGGTAGGGCATTTGCCTTGCATGTGGCCGACCCGGGTTCAATTCCCAGAATCCCATATGGTCCCCTGAGCACTGCCAGGGGTGATTCCTGAGTGCAGAGCCAGGAGGAACCCCTGTGCATTGCCAGGTGTGACCCAAAAAGAAGGAAGGAAGAAAGAAAGAAAGAAAGAAAGAAAGAAAGAAAGAAAGAAAGAAAGAAAGAAAGAAAGAAAGAAAGAAAGAAAGAAAGAAAGAAAGAAAGAAAGAAAGAAAGAAAGAAAGAGAAAGGAAGGAAGAGAGAAAGAAAGGAAGAAAGAGAGAAAGAGAGAAAGGAAGAAAGGAAGAAAGAGAAAGAAAGAGAGAAAGGAAGAAAGAAAGAAAGAAAGAAAGAAAGAAAGAAAGAAAGAAAGAAAGAAAGAAAGAAAGAAAGAAAGAAAGAAAGAAAGAAAGAAGGAAAGAAAGAAAGAAAGAAAGAAAGAAAGAAAGAAAGAAAGAAAGAAAGAAAGAAAGAAAGAAAGAAAGAAAGAAAGAAAGAAAGGCCCTAGCAGGAAACATCCCTGAGAAGGGCCCAAGAGGGAGCCAGGATCCATACCCAGCATATGCCAGAGATACCCCTTTCAAATATCCTGCTCTTGGTCTTAAACTCAATGCAGAATGCTCAGCCAGCATCCTAGTAGCACTGCACTGTAGCACTGTCGTCCCGTTGTTCATCGATTTGCTCGAGTGGGCACCAGTAAGGTCTCCATGGTGAGACTTGTGACTGTTTTTGGCATATCGAATATGCCACGGGGAGCTTGCCAGGCTCTGCCGTGCAGGCAGGATACTCTCGGTAGCTTGCCGGGCTCTCCGAGAGGGACGGTGGAATTGAACCCGGGTTGGCCGCGTGCAAGGCAAACGCCCTACTTGCTGTGCTATCTCTCCAGTCCCAGCATCCTAGTACGGGGAATATAAAAAGAGAAGGTTGCCCACATTTCCTGGACTTCCTCCTGACGGAGACCCCATCCCCCCAGCTTCCCCACCCTTCCCTTTCTTTCCTCAACATTTCCCACTGGATTCGGCCATCTTGTCTCACTCCTCTGCTTTCCATCTTGACCGGCCAAGGGTGAGAACGGGAGTCTGCTGTCACAACCTCCCTGTAAGCACCCCTTTGGCCGGAGAACCCCCATCAGCCAATCGCAAGCTTGCTTGGAGCAGCCATTGAAAGTCTAGTTGCCGACTTCTCCTTCCCCGGGGGTCACCCTGCATCACCCTCAGAATCCGCTTTGTCTCACTCCCTGGGTTTTTATCCTTTCTAGATTCCCAGCCCTGAGCCTGCTTCTTGGTGGCTCTGAACCATACCCAAGATGCTTTTCTCTAACTCCTGCGTGATGCCTCAGCCTAGAGCATGCCTCATTCCCATCTTCCCCTGGGACGCCTCCATCAATCTGGTCTTGGAGGATGTTCTTGGCAGCAATTCGTGTCCCTTGGTCCAGAAAAAAAAAAAAGACCAAAGAAGCCCTCCATTTAAAGTATAGATGAAAATTCAAAGCCATCAACCACAAAAGCTCACCAGTCATCAACAACAGCAGACACACGGCCGTTCTGTTGCAAGAGACTTTTAGAAGTTAACCTTTTATTGGTTTTAAGGCAGCAAGTCAAGTCTTCTGGTTCACATGCCTTTCTTCTGCCGAGGGAGGGGAGGCCAGGAGGAGGGGAAGGGTCGGGAGCCCAGTCGGAACACTCTTCCCTAGGATGCATCTCGCCTTGCGTCTCCGGCCCCCGAGTAGAATCTTAATGCACTTTGGTTTGAGAGCAAGCGTATCCTATGGCCCCATGCAGCAGAGTCTGCCAGGAGCAACTTCCTGCGGAGGCCCCTGGCTCAGCCCGCCTTCCCCTCCGCCATGCTCTCCCAGGGGCAGATGACCTCCTTCTCCATGGCCTGGTCCCCTGACTCTCCCGTGCCAGTATCTTCTGAGTCCACCAGGCACGTCCCACTGTCCATAGGCACATCCATTTTGATCTGGAAAAAACTTCAGGCACAAAGAAAGGCAAGTGGGGTGGGAGCAGGAGGGGCTGCAGAATCTCCTCTCCCACCCCTCCAACTCCCTTGTAGAGGGGTGCAGATGCAAGCACCCCAAGCTGGGGATGAAGCCAGCATCACAGTGGTCCAGTTTACTGGTCAGTTGTGTGGCTTGAGGGCCCTCGGTAGATGCTCTTGGTTCCTTATCCAAGGGATTGAGTTTGTCTGGTTTTGATGAGCTCAGGGGGTGCCTGGACAACCTTCCTGTACCTCACCCTCCACCCCTTTGAGCTGATGATGTGGCGTCCCTAAGAAAAGAGGCTTTTCAAAGCCCCGCGCCCCTGTGGGAGGCTGGGCAGTGGCTGCAAAGCTCGAAGCAGCCATCGTTTGTGGCTGGTTGGGAGGAATCCGTGGGCATTCCTGGACTCTGACCTCCCCTCCCTGCAGACACGGGCATAGAGGTGTGGTGACCTGTGGGTCCAGCTGTGCCTCAAAAATATTGCTGGGGGTGGTGGGGGGTGATTATGCAGCAGTAGGTAGCCACCAAGGCCTGATCCTCAGCACTCTATACGGTCCTCTGAGCACCTCCATGAATGAGCCCTGAGCACAGAGCCAGGAGTAACCCCTGAGTGTGGCCCCAAATACAAACACACACCACACTCACACTCATATAGACACACACATATATGGCCACCTCTGGGCGGACCTGGGCCCTGTCGTTTTCCAGCAAGGACTAGAGGAGGATTCCCCAGGTGCAACCCACAGACACATGTGCCCATCCCGTGCACGTGCACCAGTAACGTCTCCATTGTGAGACTCGTTGTTACTGTTTTTGGCATATCAAATACGCCACGGGGAGTTTGCCAGGCTCTGCCGTGCGAGCAGGATGCTCTCAGTAGCTTGCCGGGCTCTCCAAGAGGGATGGAGGGATCGAACCCAGGTCAGCTGCATGCAAGGCAAACACCCTACCCACTGTGCTATCACTCCAACCCGTGTGTATACATAGAGAGTATATATAAAGAGAGACACACATACATACATACATACATACATACATACATACATACATACATACATACATCACAGCAGACACCCATGGCAACCTAAGACCTCAAAGGTGCCTTCCTTCTCTGAGACAGGGTGGGCGAAACCCAGAAACAAGTGAATTGGTGCAGGGATAACTCCCCCCACCCCCACCCCTACCCCCACTGGTTGTCTTTCCCCAGACCAAATAAAGGTGGGGACGGTGCTCTGTTTAACACTATGTAGCGCTTTCCTTTCTGCCGCGGATTTGGGGTCACCCAGCGCCTCCCTCTTAGAGCCTTTGGTCCGGACCCAGAGAGCCCCGTCAGGGCCCGGGGGTGTCCGGGTGGAGCTTGCAGCCCCATCAAAATGGGTTTGAGAGGGGCCACCTCTGGGCAGAGCTGGGCCCTGTCGATTTCCAGAAAGGACTAGAGGAAAGTTCCCAGATGCAACCCACAGACACACGTGCCCATCCCATGCGCGTGCATCCCGCACCCAGAGCCGCTGCATGCACCCGCACCCGGGACTGCTGCATGCACCCGCACCCGGGTGCCCACTGCATGCACCCACACCCAGGGGTCCGCCGCATGCACCTACAACCGGGATCCCGCTGCACGCGCCCCATGCGCACGCGCGCGCGCCAGGCACCGCGCCCCCTGCCCCTTACTTGGGCACTCTCCTGGACTTGATCCGGGGCAGCTGCTGGCCCGCTTCCCCCAGGGGCTGCACCTTCCCGTGGGACACGGCCGGGCACTTGGGCGAGAGCCGGGCGAAGACGGGGGAGGCCAGGCAGCCGCGCCGCAGGAAGCGGCCGAAGGTCAGGGCCATGCGCGCCCTGGAGGGGCCCCGCGCCTGGGTCCGAGCGCGCGCGCCGCCGCCCGCCGCCACCTCGCTGCTCTCGCCGGCCTCCCCCTTCTGCTCGGCGCCCCCCGAGCCCTCCAGGGACGCCCGGATGGGCGAGGGGCACACGGTGCTGCTGGGCCTCCGCATGAAGCGCGCGGGCGACGGGAAGGGGCGCCGCGGGGAGCGGCAGGACGGCGACAGCGGGGACGGCGAGGGCGGCGCGCAGGTGCCCGTGTACACCGTCAGGTGCGGGCTGGGCGCCGTGTACTGGCCGGGCTGCGGAGACGGAGAGAGCGCTGTGAGACGGGGCATCCCTCTGCCCGCTGGGGCCCCCTGGACCACCGGAAGAGCCTGACTCAGGCCCCTGGGGCCCGCACCAGGCCCCTGCCGGTGGCCTGTCCCCCAGCCCTGGTGAAGGTCCCATCCCACGCCTCCGTGTGCTTCCAGGCCCCAGGGCCCGGGGTGCCAGGCTGCCCTGCCCAACCCCCCACAGGGATCCCCAGAAGTCACCCCTGGGCGGCCCCCTCTCACCCCGCGGGAAACCCGCTGCCCAGCCTGGGTCTTTGGACACGTGGCAGGAGGCCCAGCCCCAGCCCGATCCCCGCTGTGACCCTCAGCACGGACTCGTGACCCTCACAGGCCAGGTGTGGGTCTCAGTGCCCCAGAAAAGAAGCTCCCTGGCTCCCACCCTCCCTCCCCAGGGCCCCTGGAGCACTGCGCCAGGTCAGAACTCACGGCAGAGAATGGAGGTGGCCAGAATGGGGGCTATGGTCCCACCTCCTCCCGGCAGACCGCCAGGGTTTCACCCTGCAAGTCATTTGCCACCTCCCCAAGGCCACCCACAACAAGAACAGAGCCCGGGTGGGGGTGGGGGGTGAAGTTTCTGGGGAAGGGTAGTCTCACCACAACCGAGAAAGAACTGGAAATAACTTTGCTGGCCCCCTCCCCCTCAAGGCTCATTGACTCTGCATGTGAAACCCTACATGAACACGGCTGCATCGGAACTGCACTCTACATGTTAGCTCAGCTACATCGGAACTGCACCCTACAAGTTAGCTCAGCTCTATCAGAACTGCACCCTACATGTTAGCTCAGCTGCATTGGAACTGCACTCTACATGTTAGCTCAGCTGCATCGGAACTGCACCCTACAAGTTAGCTCAGCTACATCGGAACTGCACCCTACATGTTAGCTCAGCTGCATCGGAACTGCACTCTACATGTTAGCTCAGCTGCATCGGAACCACCCGGGGTGTGTGGCACTGCCACAGATCTTGCTGCACCCCAGACCCACAGAGGGGAAAAACCCCAGGGGGCTCCCCTCACCTCAACAGACCGCTCAGGGCAAGCACCCATGCCACGGTGGGACTATGCTGCCTGCAAAAGCCCTGATTTCCACATTCCCTTCTAGAAGGATCTATACCTGCACTTAAGATAGTCTGCCAAGAAGAGTGGCAGGTGGGGGGAACAGCTGGGCCCTGGTGAAGGGCTCGAGGGGACGGTCCCCTAATCCACTAAGTACCTCCTATGTGCTTGGAACGACCAACCTGCACCCTTGGCACCTGAGAGAACAGACGTCTGGGCCCGCGGGGTGCACTGCCTCCCTGCAGCCTTCAGAGCTGTGACCTGATGTGCAGAATTCTCTGGCTGCCCGAGACTCCTGCAGCTGCCCGCCAGTGGGGCCCTGAGCTCCGTCTATCCTGGTCACTCCCAAGGCCAGGATCGGGCACAGTGACCGGACCCCAACCCTCAGTGATCATCGGGGTCTACAGACCAGGGTGACAGGGCAGGATTGGGAAAAAAATGGGAGGGACTGGAGGCGGGAGAAACTCCCCAGCACTCATCTGGAAGACGAGAAGTCACTGTGAGACCAGAGACTGAGGAAGTGTTAAGAAGCCAAGAGCAACCCAGGCACGCGGGTTCAGGGACTAAGACTCCAGCTCTCACGGCGGCATCAGAGACGGGCCGTGCCTCCCTGTCTCCCCGCCCACTTGGGGTCCTGGCTGTCACGCCCATGGACCGCCTTTGGGTGCCATCTCAGCACATCCACGGCCTTGGCCCAGAGACTCCCACATGAATCTCAAGATGGATCCGCTCCCCACAGAGATGGCTCTGGACCCCAAACCCTTCACGAGTTTAGAATTCCAGAAGCGCGAGGCTGTGTGACCGCTCATGGTACTCACTCCAAGCAATAGAAAACAAAGCATCTAGCATCTGCCCCTGGCAGGCAGGCTTGAACGGTGCTGGGAAAATTCGAAATAATGATGGTGGGAAGGTGGAATGGCGGTGGGATTGCTGATGGAATATTGAACGTCATCAATGAGTGCGAACAACCTTGTGAAAACAATATTTTTAAGAGAAACATTGAAAACAAAAAGAAAAAAGCAGCTGAGGGGGAGCCAAGGCTGGGCCCCTCTGTCCCACGGTGAGTCACGGGGCGCTGCCCAGCTGAAGTGAGCCAGAAGCAGACCCCTCCCGGGAGACTCCAGAGAGGGTCAGGGACAGTGTGGGGGATAGCTTGAATGGGGGGCCCTGAGCAGAGACACCCCCACCCCCGCCAAACCTCACCTGGCCCACTGAGAGAATTCTCAGCTCTCGGCTTTTGTGCAAACTTGAGACCAGGCCACACAGAAGTGCAAGAGTGACGAAGCCAGGGGGGCCGGAGTGATAGCACAGTGGGTAGCGCCTTTCCTTTGCACACGACTGACTCGCTGGGCTCAATTCCCAATATCCCATAGGGTCCCCCAGCACCCCCAGGAGTGATTCCTGAGTGCAGAGCCAGGAGGAACCCCTGAGCATCGCCAGGTGTGACCCAAAAAGAAAACACACACACACACACACACACACACACACACACACGACTAAGCAAGACGCTGGGGCTGCGTGACCCAAGACCCCTGTTTTCTCTGACCCGGACTCCCACGCCCACTGCCTGTGGGGTTCAGCTAAGTCCTGGGGTTCTGGAGAGTGGGCCAGAGTAACCCAGAGGAGAAAATAGCTTGGGAAGGGAAGGGCCAAGCTCTCCTCCTCCCGCAAACCGACCGACGACACCCCCAGAGCGTGAACCGGAACGTTCCTTAGTGTCTGTGCCCGCCCCCGAGTGCCCCTTAGTGTCTGGGAGAGACCCTGGTGGAGGCCCCGCCTGAGAGGCCAGTCGAGGCCCGGGGTGCAGCTAAGGCACCGGCCAGTGAGAGGCCCGTCCAGTCCTCACACGCCCCCGTCCTCTGCCCTCCTGCCCTCTTCTCCCCTCCCGCCCCTTTCTAGCACCTTCTCTTCCTTCTCCAGGATGAATCCCAGGACCACGGGGCAGTGGAGGGGTTGCCTCACTTACCTGGCCCGAGAAATTCCTTCCTTCCTTCCGGGCAAACACCCACTAACCCCGGGCCCTCTCCCCCTCCCGGGGGGCACAGCAGACCCCGCCACACCGGTGGGAGGCAGAAAAGCAGCGGCATGCAGACACACGACAAAGAAATGAGACACGGCAGAGATGCAGTGACAGCGAGCTGGGTCTTTATTCCGCAGGGGTGCCGAGAGGAGGGGGCAGGGCGGCGTGGAATGGAGCGAGCACAGGGGCATGTGATGAGGCCACAGGCAAAGCGCGGGTGGGGCTGCCCTTGGGCGTCCGTCTCAGGCGGGGGGGGGGGAGGGGCGAGGAGGGCTGCATCGGGCTCACACGCGGCTGAGAGGTGACCGGTTCCCTCCTCCAGGACCCGCCCACTCCACCCCGCCAAGCAGATGGGAGCAGGAAGCCCCGGTGGACAAACCTCCACGTGAGTGATGCGGCTTCCCCCCCTCCCAGACACCTCACTGGGCGCCCCCAGCACAGGACCTGTCTGTGGTGAATGGATCCTTGCTCCCCACGTGATACTCGGGGCCACTAGGGACCTGGTGGTCACTGCACTGCTGCAGGGGAGCCCTCTCTTAGCCACAGGCAGGGGACAGGCCATCAGCCCCTCCCCACCTTCCTTCAATATGGCCTGATGATCCTGAGAACCCGGGAGGGTGGCCTGTGAGACTGAGAGAGCAGAGAAGGCAGAGGGGGCAGCAGTGCTTAAAAAAATACTAAGGACACGGGCCAGGGCTATAGTACAGCAAGAAGGGTGTTTGCCTTGCATGTGGCCGACCCACGTTCGATCCCTGGCATCCCATATGGTCCCCCGAGCACGGCCAGGAGTGATTCCTGAGTGCAGAGCCAGGAGTAACCCCTGTGCATCACTGGGTATAATTCAAAAAAAGCAAAAAGGGAAGAAAGAAAGAAAGAAAGAAAGAAAGAAAGAAAGAAAGAAAGAAAGAAAGAAAGAAAGAAAGAAAGAAAGAAAGAAAGAAAGAAAGAAAGAAAGAGAGAGAGAGAGAGGAAGGAAGGAAGGAAGGAAGGAAGGAAGGAAGGAAGGAAGGAAGGAAGGAAGGAAGGAAGGAAGGAAGGAAGGAAGGAAGGAAGGAAGGAAGGAGGGAAGGAAGGAAGGAAGGAAGGAAGGAGGAAGGAAGGAAGGAAGGAAGGAAGGAAGGAAGGAAGGAAGGAAGGAAGGAAGGAAGGAAGGAAGGAAGGAAAGAAGGAAGGAAGGAAGGAAGGAAGGAAGGAAGACCTTGTCTGGGGCTGGGTAGGTACATCGTATAACAGGTTGGGTGCTTTGCCTTGCATGCAACTAACCCAGGTTCACTTTCCGGCATCCCACAGGGTCCCCTGAGCACCAGCAGGAGTAATTCCTGAGCGCAGAGCCTGGAGGAACCCCTGAGCATCGCCGGGTGTGACCTTCCCGGCAAATAAAAGAAATGACGAGTCCAGCTGGGAGCAGTAGCCCTGGGAAGGTCCGACACCAGGTTCCTCCCACCAGGGCCCTGAGATCTTAGAGGACACCCCAAATCCTCTCTGGAAGGAGCTCACAATCATTGACCATAACTCTCCCCCCCACACCCCACACACACACCAGGTAATTCTAGTCTTTAGAAGAGTCTCCTCAATGCCTGCCTATAGGAATAACTAACTATCCCCTCCCCACCTGTCTGGCCACAGGGCTTTGCCAAGTCAGTTGGAGGGTTTGCTGGTCTCGACTCCAGCCTGGAGCTCTGCTGCCTCCCCGGCCCCCAGCACCTAGGGGCTCTGTAGATATTCCTGCCCTGGGGGGGTGGGAAGCCACACTTCCATCAGGATGTCGAAAATCCTTCCTGATACACTCACCATTGCAGCTACAAAATGCAGTCCCCGGGGCTGGAGCAATAGCACAGCGGGGAGGGCGTTTGCCTTGCACGCAGCTGACCGGGTTCGATTCCCAGCATCCCATATGGTCCCCTGAGCACCGCTAGGAGTGATTCCTGAGTGCAAAGCCAGGAGTAGCCCCTGAGCATTGCCGGGTGTGACCCCTCAAAAAAAAAAAAAGCAAGCAAAAAAAAAAAATGCAGTCCCCGAGTCAGACAGCACAGGGGGGCAGGGGTTTGCATGTGGCCACCCCAGGTTTGACCCCTAGTATTGCACAAGGTCCCCCGAGCACCACCAGGAGTGATCGCTGAGCACAGAGACGGGAGTAAGCCCTGAGCACGGTTGGGAATGGCATCAAGGAGACAAAACTCCAGGCCCTCTTCATCACGTCTCTCTTTCCCAACGTCAGGCCCGTCTTCAAAGCACCTGGGTCACCTCCAACTTAATTCTCCCTCCGCTGTCATGTTCAGCCAGACCCTCGCCAGCCTCTCTCCTCTTTGCTCTGAGACCCGCCGCCCTCTTCCGGGTCAGCAGCAGGACCGCAGCAACCTACTCGTCCTGCAGGTCTTGCCCCCTCATCGTCCCCTCGGGGGAGGCTCAGCAAACACTCAGGATCCGCCACGTGCCTGCACCACCTCTAGAGCTGAGGTCACAAAAGTCGGCGAGAGAATGGGCTCGCCTCTTTTTAGGGGTTTCATCGTCCCCGCATGAGAAAAAAGGAGCATGGACGGGTTGTTCGGACACGGTGGAGAAAGACGCCAGAGCAGAGAGCGGTGGCAGTCAGAGACAGAGGGAGGTGGGGGTCCCCAAAGATGAGGACGCCCTGGGCACCCACCAGGAGACACGGCTCAGCCTTCAGGATGTGTCTAGCTGCCACGGCCAAGGGAAAGATCCTCCCAGCCTGTGGCTCCAGCTCCCACTCCACCCGGGCTCTGGGCTAACGGGGGGGTCTTCTTGACCCTGCGCAAAGGCAGCTGGCCGGGGGTAGGCGGGGCGGAAGTTCACCCTGCACCTCCGGACACGTCTATCTGGAGGAGTCACCCATTCGGACTCCACAAGCTCCAGCAGAGCCCAGCTCAGGGCCCTGCCCCGCAGTGGCCCTTCCTCGGTCTCTGCTGGCTTCTCTCGAGGCCCACCTCGGACACGCCTCCTCCTGCGCCAGGCTTGTCTGGACGGACCCACCAGGCCGCCCACCCCTGCGAGCTCCTGGCTGCCATCCAGCTGGCCGACCCTCATCCTGCCCTGGGTTACAATCCCTCACATCCAGGCACACCCGCGTCTGAAGAGCAGAGGATACCCAGGTTGCCTCCACCACGGCGTGCACCCCTATTCTAATGCCAGTCAGGGGGTGAATATATAACTGCTGACCTCAGAGACTGGGCCCTACGCTAGCAGGATGAGAACGCTGTTCGCGTCTCCCAGAGAGGAATCGAAAGAGCCATGCTAGGAGTATCATGTCTCACTCAAGTGAGAGAAGGAATCCAGAGTTCCGACCTCCGTCGACGATCAAGAATCAGGGACGCTGTCTCGTTTGCCAAGGCATCAAAAATCAGATAGGCTGGACACCTAATGCGATTCAGAGATGACCCCTGGACTAGAGCTGTTACCGACTGGATTCCACGGGATGTCAAAAGACCGCGTGGCCGCCCACCTACGAGATGGTCAGACTTCTTTGTCAAAACCCTGAACGATGCGGCTGGAGTGATAGCACAGCGGGTAGGGCGTTTGCCTTGCATGCGGCTGACCCGGGTTCAAATCCCAGCATCCCATATGGTCCCCTGAGCACTGCCAGGGGTGATTCCTGAGTGCATGAGCCAGGTGTGACCCAAAAAAAAAAAAAAAAAAAGCAAAAAAAAAAAAAACCCTGAACGAGGGGCTGGAGTGATAGCACAGCGGGTAGGGCACTTGCCTTGCACCCGGCCGACCCTGGTTCGATTCCCAGCATCCCATAGGGTCCCCTGAGTGCCGCCAGGAGTAATTCCTGAGTGCAGAGCCAGGAGTAACCCCTGTGCATTGCTGGGTGTGACCCAAAAAGAAAAAAAAAACCTGAATGAACGGTTTGAGGCTCTTCCTGTTCTTGGAGCGAGCAGATACCATTGGGCTACACTAGCACGTGACAGGGAGGAATGGAGACATTACTGGCGTCTGCTCAAGCAAATGGAAGATCAACGGGATGACAAGTGACAAGTGATACAAGTGACCATCCAAGACTAACGCCATGGATCACATCCCTTCCCAAGATGCGTAAGCATCCTACAAATGCATGACCACCTGAGACAGATACGCAAGCCCCTTCCTCACCCCACAAATGCACAGCCACCTGCCAGGTTAACGTGTTTCTGCTCTGATTGGGCGGGAGTGTTGGATGCCTGACAGGGAAGCAGTGCCTGCCGAGAGGTATGGTGTGTCTAGCTGTGTCGGACACGGAGAACCCTGTCATCTGTTGAGGGTGAGGGCAGGAGACAACCCCCTCATCGGTCGAGAGCAGGAAGGGGTGGGTGGGGGGCTTGAATCCAAAATAAATACGACATGGCCAGTGCCCTGGGGATTCCTGATCTAGTCCATGTCCCCATGTCCCTCGGTCATCTTGCCGCTTGGTACTCAGCTTCGACGGCAGGAGGGGGGATAGTAACTCTCTGCTTTCACGCTTCTTCAACTTTCCCACAAAAGTAGGCTACACAGCAGGAGAGCCGGATAAACACTTGCGCTCTCTCTCTCTCTCTCTCTCTCTCTCTCTCTCTCTCTCTCTCTCTCTCTCTCTCTCTCTCTCTCTCTCTCTGGAGTTTGAGGGCAAAGCCCAAACCTGCCGCTGCCAAGCATGAAATGGCTTTGATGTCTCCATTTATCTTTAAACACTCACGGACATTTCCCATTTGGATGCACGAGTGAGGGATGATTCTTCGAGCGTGAAATCTGTTTAATTACCTAACTTTCCTCCCATTCCAACTCTTCAAACATGGGAGGGGCAAAAAAAATTGATGCTGATTCCCTAGGAGTTAAAATCTGATCTAGGAATCACGAATCTGGTCTCAGCCCCTCGAGTCACAGATGCGAAAGCCGGGAGGTTCAAGGACAGACTCTGGGAACCCAAGAGTCAGAAGCCGGAGTCAGAACCCAAGAGGCCAGCTCCAAACCCCCGGGCTCTCTCCATTCATCCGTTCATCTGCCAGCCCATCCGTCTGTGCCACTGTGGGAATAAAGCTGCACATCACCTTTCCCTGGTCCCTGGGCTCGGGATGTGACTGGGAGCCTGCTGACAGTGATTTGTTACAGAGGGGCTCCCTTCCTGAGTCGGAGGACTCCCCCCACTCATCAGGAGAGATCATCGAGTCTGTCTGACCAGGGAGATGGGGAGAAGGCCAAGACCACTTTCCTGACATGAAGAGTCAGAAACTCCTGACACTGGTCCAGAAAGTCCCCCAGTGACCTCGCCTTGCCCGGGCCTCTAAGCTCCCTGGGAACCAACCCTATCCAAGCACACCTCTCTGCCTGGGAACTCGCCCACCTTCTCCGCACATTCCAGCTCCCTCTCCTCCACTTCTGAGAAGCCACCTGCTCCCCCCCATCTCCCTCCCACAGCCCTTTCCTGGAAACAGTTGGTCCAAGGACCCGCACCTCGGGATTGCTGTGAGACTTCCAATCCTTCTCCTCTCTCTCCCTCTCCTCTCTCTCTCTCTCTCTCTCTCTCTCTCTCTCTCTCTCTCTCTCTCTCTCTCTCTCTCTCTCTCTCTCTCTCTCTCTCAGCATGTCTTTTACCCTCGGGCTGGAATTCTCCCTCTAAAGAGAGAGTTTATATCCCCTGCCCCTTGACTCCAGAGAGTCTCTTGCCCCCCCACCCCCGCGCCTGGCTGTCTTCCCTGGGGCCCTTTGGAGGGGGTGGTCCTCAGTTTCCCTCCCAGCCCCGAGCAGAGCTCCTGTGGCGAAGACCTCCAGAGCCTAGCCACAGCCATGCTTAAGGCCCCTCTCCACATGTTTGGATGAGCCTCATGCATGAAGGAACCGGCAGAGGAATCCAGGTGTGTGGGACCCGGGGCTGAGGCCTCCAAGCCTGCTCGGATTGGGACTGGGCCTCTTCCACCCAGATCCCCCATTTTCCAGTAGCTAGGCAGTCACACCCAGGGATTGCCCCTGGCACCATGTAATCCCACCAACGGCCAACATCCAGAGGCTATAACACCAAGCTCCCAGAAGGTTCTCCTCTGGGAGAACCTGGCAAGCTACCGAGAGTTTCCTACCTGCATGGGAGAGCCTTGCAAACTCCCCATGGTGTATTCATATGCCAAAACCAGTAACAATGATGGGTCTCATTCCCCTGACCCTGAAAGAGCCCCCAATGCGGCATCGTTGGGAAGGGTGAGCAAAGAGACGCTTGTAAAATCTCAGGGCTAGGATGAACGGAGACGTTACTGAGACCACTTGAGAAATTCAACGATCAACGGGATGATGATGATGATGATGATGATGATGATGATGATGATGATGATGACCCCTTGACTCCAGGCTAGATTTGAAAATTGCTTTGGACAATGAAATCAGGTGGCAGAGAGGGGTCTCAGTCCCAGCCGACACCTCAGCAACAGAATGTGGGGTTCAGGGGAGCAGCAACTGGCCTCCCGGCACCCCTGACAAGATAAACTCACCCAGGTGGGAAGCTCCATCCCCATGGAAGAAACTTTCCAGAATGTTCTCCCAGCTTCTTGCTCAGAATGTCACTAACATGCGCCAGCTCTCCCGTCACCAACACAGACAAGGGGGAAGGGTGGGGACTCTCCCGAGACAGAGGGTCTTCAGAAGGGCAGGTCACCCTACCCACTCCAAAGGTCTCCAGCCTGAGTCCTCGAACCCTGAGCATGAGGAGGGGTGCGGGTCTACGAGGTGGAACCAAGGGCTGGCTCAGGACAAAGGTGTGAGCGGGGCCTCGGACCCCACCCCAGGGGTGGGTGTCCCCAAGGACTCAGACCTGGTCGGGGGTGCAGGGCTGCGGCGTCTGTCTCTGGTTCCCACAGTGAGAAGCCTCTGAGGTCAGAGCAGACACAGGGCCGAGTCGGGTGGCCCCAGGGCACTCGTCAGGACGAGCTGGGGCACTGGGAGCCCCCCCACACACACACAGGGACACTAGGCCCTTCTCGGGCATCCCCCCCACCCCGGAGTGGGCCCTGCCCCGGCCCCGACTCGGGGGTCTCAGTGGGCAGGCGGCTCTCTCCGGAGTTGGCTCCTGCGGTCCAGCTTGCTCATGACCTGGGTGATGTCCACCGTGTTGGCGGCCTCCCGGGCCCGGGCCTCCTCCTCCAGCTGCCGCAGGACGACGGGGCTCGGGCTGGAGCGTAGGTGGCGCCTCATGAACGGGAGGCTGGAGCTGGGGGGGAGAGAAGGGACGGGATGGTGGGGCCGGAACCCGCCCCGCTTCCTCCCCGAACCCCCCGCCTGGAGACCCCAGAGCGGGTCTGGCCACGGCTCTCTTCTCCCTTCCCCACCCGGGTTGGGGTATGCGAGGGACAGTCCCCACTGCCATCAGATTGGGGCGACCACCGCCAGGCCCGCTACAGAGCTGCAGAGGCCCCCGTCACCTCGAGCCCCTGTGGGTGCCCAGAGAAGGGAGCAGAGAGAGACAGGGCTGCAGCACGTCCTCTGTGTCCCCGAGGTCAGATTCCGGACAGGATGGAGCCGACCAGTCCAGGCGGCCTGCCCCGTGCCAGGGAAGAACCAGACGTGGGGACAGAAGCCAACCAGGGCTCACAGACACAAGGTAGATACAGGGCCTGGGAACTCACCGGCAAAACCCAACTGCTACATTGTAACGAAAGATGCTACATTGTGATCCGGCTACCGGGGTCCGGCTCACCGCAGGGCTGGGGCCGTAGCATGCGGGAGTTTACAAGGGAGTTTCCGGGCCTTGGGGACCACTGAGACCATCCCCTCCCCACAACACCCCACCCCCCGCCTGGCATGGGCACCCCACACTGTCATCCAGTAGAACATCTTAATGAGGGCACTTGGCTGGCGCTTCTCAGCGGGGCCCAGACATCACAACCTCCCCACTTGCCTTCTCTTGGTGGTCTCCTGGGGCTCGATGGCCTTGGCCAGCATTTCCTTATAGATGGGGGATTTTAAGTAGCGGGCGTAGGAGTCCTGCGGGGAGCAAGAGGAAGGCAGTTATCAGGGGAGGGGAGGTGGCCGATGAGGTGGCCGCCTCCTGGGTGTTTTCAGCGCCTCCTTCACAGGAGGGGGGCGAGGAGGTGAGAATCGGTTCCCCTGGGCGCGAGGCGGGTTGGCGTGCCTAAAGTGGAGGGGCTCAGCTGTGAGTCCCCAAACTTGAAGGGCTGCAGGAAGTAACGGGCAGGTGACAAATGAGCCTTGTCTGGCGTCTAGGGGATAGCTACCTCGAGGAGCTGAGTCTGTCGGGGGTGGGGGCGTCTCCTGGCCTTCACCCCAAGTTCAGGGTGACTCACTCTGCTTAGAAGAAGGGATTGGGTGGGGTGTGAGTTGGTGGGGGGTGGGGTCTCGTCTCAGGTTCTCTCCACCCAAAAAACCCAACGTGGCATTTAACGGGGGTGAGTATAGACCACGTTCTCTGTGTCTGAACAATTTTCCAGGGAGTTGGGGAGGAAAAGGGCTTCTTGGAAGCCAATCTCATGTGCTGGGGAAAGGCAGGTGGGATGGAGACGGGACCACTGAGTCAATGATGGTTGGAGGGATCGCTCGGGATGGGAGATGCGGGCTGAAAGTAGGCTATGGACCAAACATGGTGGCTGCTTAGTGCACATGTTGCAAACCGTAACACCCAAAAGGAGAGAGAGAGAGTAAGAGGGAAAGTGCCTGTCGCAGAGGCAAGGGGTTGGGACGGGGGGAGGGACACTGGGAACATTGGTGATGGAGAATGGGCACGGGTGGAGGGATGGGTACTCGAACACTGTTTGACTGAAACATAATCATGAAAATTTGTAAGTCTGCAAGTGATCTCACAGTGATTCATTAAAATTATTTTAAAATTAAATTTAAAAAGGGCTTCCTGCTGGAGCGATAGCACAGTGGATAGGGCGTTCCCCTTGCACGTGGCTGACCCAGGTTCGATTCCTCCATCCCTCTCAGAGAGCCTGGCAAGCTACCGAGAGTATCCCGCCCACATGGCAGAGCCTGGCAAGCTCCCTGTGGCATATTCAATACGCCAAAAACAGTAACAACGAGTCTCACAATGGAGACGTGACTGGTGCCCGCTCGAGCAAATCGATGAGCAATGGGACGACAGTGACAGTGACAGCGACAGGGACCCGGCCCAACCCCAACCTTCTTCATGAGCATGTAAATATGAGTCTGCGCCGCGTCCAGCACGTAGCGGTGGGGGTGCCGCAGGCCCTTGACCGTGATGTCCATGGTCTTGCCATCGATGTTGATCCACCGCCGGGCGCCAGGGGCCAGGAAGAGTCTAGAAGGGGGAACATGAGGGAGGTTAGGGGGGCAGCTGAATCAGCGAGACGCAGTCACACGGGAAAGTCCCCAGATGCTTGGGAGGGGGCGGGGCCCGGCTCAGGTCTGGGGGACGGTGAGCGCCAGCGGGCTGGGCAGCCGCCTCCTCGACGCCAGGGAACCGCCCTGCCGGGGTTGGGACTGGGGCTGCTCCGGACCCCAGGGGAGACGGCAGAGGGGCCCGGGAGAGGGAACCCCAGTGTGGGGTCAGGACGGACCCTCGGGTAAAGAATCCAGTCTCCTGGGTGGGTCTGATCCCGGCACCTGTGGTTCCCCTGAGCATCGTGGGGTGACCAGGTGTCCCCAGAGCCACGTCCTCTGACCCGGGCACTGAGACTCTGGCCCAGCTGGCCAGGAGTCACCGGGGGAGCCCTCCAGCCTCCCGAGCACCGCTTGGGAGCACCCCCAGGAAGAAGCGCATCTGATCTCTGATTTAATGCTGACCGTCTTATTGGCTGGCACTCGGGAGTCTTCCCAGAGCCCTGCCATGAAGCTCCTAAACAAGTGCTCTGGGAGGCCCTCCTCTCTCTCTCTCTCACTCTCTCTCTCTCTGTCTCTCTCTCTCTCCCCTCTCTCTGTCTCTCTGTGTCTTTGTCTCTGTCTCTCTCTCTCGGGCCCTGTGGGGACCCCAGCTCGGCCCCCCTCCCCAAGTTCCCGCACTGCCCCTGGAACTGGGGGCGCGGGAACATTTCCCGAGCACCCCCATCTGAGTAGCTGGGGGATGAGAAACGCTCACACGGAGATTTTTGCCCACCGACCAGCTCCGTTGTGCCTGCAGAGTCTGGAACTCAGGCATGTTAGACCCACACTGAGGACCCCGGGGCTGTCAGGGGTGGCAGAGAAACAGGAAGTGGGGCTCCATGCACAGATGTGCGGGATCAGGACGGGTGACAGGCCCTGCCAGCTCCCCCACCCCCTGCCCCCACATCTCCTTAGCAGGAGGGGCTGAGCCTGATGAGTATGGCTGGCTGCAAACCCATGGCTGGCTGCAAACCCTCCTGCTCCCGCGCTGCTCCGAAAGCTGGGGGGGGGGGGGTGCAGAAGAAAGGATGAGGCAAGTTCCAAATAATCAGTGTCTGAAGGGATGGCCGGCACAGTCAGAGCTTGGCTGCAGGGCTGGGTCCGGGGGCCTGGGGGGCATGCAGCCCCTGGCATCTGGCTGGGAAGCTCTCAGTGGCGGGAACAAAGGCACCAGGCCCTCAGCCTGGCATGTGGGCCAGAGGAGACCCAGGGGGGCGGGGGTGCCAAGCTGGAGAGGGGGCAGCACTGAGCCCCTCTTTGCCCAGCACCGGCAGTCAGCGGGGAAGCGGAGAGGGCCGAGGGCATGGCAGCACCCGAGGGATGGGCAGCAGGTGGGCGCAGACGCCGGGAAGAGAGAGAGAGAGATGGCCGGTGTTTGCCCCCCATTCCGGGTCCCCACTCAGCTGCCTCCCCGACGCAGCACCCGCCTCTCTAAGACGGCAGCGAACAGGCGTTCCCGTCTCCTCGAGCCCGTTTGCCTGTTTGGGGCCCCCCAAGTAGTGCTGGGTGGGTGGTGGCCTGGAGGGGACACGTCCGGCTACTCTCAGTCAACCGGGTTCCAGGCGAGGGACTGGGAGTGTGGCTCTGCAGGGACCTTGGGGTGCCGGGAGTCACCAGGGACACCATGGCATGCTTGGGGATAGCCAGGGCTGCACCCAGGGGTGCTGACGAGGCCATGCGGCTTCAAGCCCGGGTCAGGTGCATCATGGAGCGGGCTTTATCCTCTCTGTGATCTCCCCCAGCCCACCGTCAGATCACTGTGCTCTCTTTCGCACTCACACCTGCGGGTGTGCACACACACACGCACACACATGCACACTCATGCACGCACATGCACCCACACTCACGCACACACATGCACACATCCATACACACAGGCACGCACATGCACACACATGCACCCGCACTCACGCACGCACATGTACCCACACTCACGCACGCACATGCACACACATGCACCCGCACTCACGCACGCACATGTACCCACACTCACGCACGCACATGCACACACATGCACCCGCACTCACGCACGCACATGCACACATACATACACACACGTGCACACACACAGACATACACACGAGCACACACACATGCACACGCACAGACACATACATGCACGCATACACACATGCACGTGCACACACATGCATGCACACACATACACACGTGCACGCAAGCACGCAAGCATGCATGCACATGCACACGCATGCAGACACATATGCACACATGCATACACACATGCAGACACATATGCACACACATGCACACACACACACACGCATGCACACAAACCATCTCAGCAGACTGGGGTTCAGTCGAAGACTTTGCCCCGGGAATGGCAACTGCTCTGGAGACCTCAAACTCTCCCACGGAGCCATCGGAGACGCCGCAGGCCCCCCCCCCCGCCAGGCTGGCTCAGAGGACCCCAAGCAGAGCGGGATTTGGAGGGGGGACAGGCCCTGAAGCTGCCACGGGGGCCCGGCTGGCGCATGCAGTGCCGTGGCCTGGTGGGGGCCCCTCCACCCGCCCCTCACTCACTTGTAGATCTCCTCCGCCTTCTCCTTGACCTTGGACTGGTCTCCGTACTTCAGGTCCTCACAGGCCTCCCAGAAGCCCAGGTTCTCCCCTGCGAGCCGCGGGGCCGGAGCGAGAGAGAAGCGGGAGGCGCTGTCAGGTGAGCCGGGAAGGCCCTGGCCCGGGTGGTGTCCGTCTGTCTCGGCTCGGACCCACCTCCCAGCCAGCCCGGGCGCAGCCAGGCCCGACACCCCCGGCCCTGCCCACAGAGCCGTGCGGCCTGTCCACGCCCCGGGTGAACCCTGACACACATCTGCAGAGGAACAAGACAAACCCCCAGTCTGCGGCCCGGGCCCCGGAAGACATGCAGGCAAGCTCAGCTCCAGCCCCCGGGCCCCGGCCCGTCCTGCCTGGGCACTCGCTGCAGCTTGCGAGACGCACTGCGAGTCTCCTCAGGGCAGCCCCAGTGTCCCGGGGACACACACGCCCGCCTCCCTGGTGTGAACCCAGAGACCGAGTCTCGAGTCCATCGCCAGGAAGTCTCCAGCCAAAGGTGCAATGCAGATGGCGACCGAGCAACTTCCTGGAAGGTGACCCCAGCCAGAGACTCAGCTGCCCAGGAAGCAGAGGGGCGTCAGCTCCCCCGAATCCTTCCGTCCCTTCCGCTGGCGTTCTCTAACCAGCTCCCCACAGCACCCGGGGCTAGTGTGGAAACTTGGCCCGCCACACAGGGTGCAATTATTTTTGTGGTCTGAAACAATAAAGATTGTCACACCAGGACCAAGAAAATTCCTGTGTATGCCTCTGTGTGTGCTAATTGGGTGTGTACCTGAGTGTGCCTGGGTGTACGTGTTTTGTGTGCATGTGCTAAGGTTCACATGGGTATGTGTGCCAGTATAGGTACGCAGGTGTGTGCCTGTGTGTGCAGGTCATGGGAAGCCGTGGTGTGGGGAAACAGACCAGCACATCCCGCCTTTCATCCCAGAGAACTTCACGTGTCTCAGACCAGGAAAGGCCGCAAGGTATAAACTAACAATGTTTGGGGCCAGAGCGACAGTACAAGGGGGAGGGCATTTGCCTTGCACGCAGCTGACCCAGGTTCAGTCCCCAGCATCCCAGAGGGTCCCCTGAGCACCGCCATGAGTAATTCCTGAGTGCAGAGCCAGGAGTAACCCCTGAGCACTGCCAGGTGTGACCCTGAATAAATAAATAAAAGACTTTCACTCCATAATTCTCTGCCGGAATTCCCTTCCCCTCCTGCCGGGAATTCAGGCCCTCTCAGCCTGTGTGGTCCCAGCCGTGAACCCACAGGGCGCAGGTGTGCAGGCAGCCCCTCCGAGTGCTGACCGCCTTGCCCATGGTTAGGAACGACTCGTCACAAGAGCCGAAAGATGGAAGCCTCCAGACATGTCCCACGGGCGAGTGGCTGAGCCCATGGTTCTCTCTCTGCACTGTGGAGGAAACAAGGCATCGCCATGGACCACCGCATGGACGAGCCTTGGAAACATCCAGCCAAAGGCCATGGCCACTCAGGGAATGTCCGGGAGAAGCCAGTCCACGAAGGGAGTAAGTTAGCGGCGGCCCAGGGCAGGCCGGGAGGGGCAGGGCGCAGAGGAAGAAAGAGAACCTCAGTGGCCTCTGAGGAGTGACGGCTTTCTTTCTGAGATGGTGGAAACGGTTTGTGACTCTACCCTGATAGACGCTCATCTTCGTGAATAAAGCCAACGAAAGTTGGAGAGGGTTGATGGCTTGTACGTGATTTTTATCTTGATCAAGACATTTCGGGGCTGGAGTGATAGCATAGCGGGTAGGGCATTTGCCTTGCACGCGGCCGACCCGGATTCGATTCCCAGCATCCCATATGGTCCCCTGAGCACCGCCAGGGGTAACTCCTGAGTGCAGAGCCAGGAGTGACCCCTGTGCATCGCTGAGTGTGACCCAAAAAGCAAAAAAAAAAAAAAAAAAAAAGACATTTCGAAGGGACTGGAGCGATAGCACAGCGGGTAGGGCGTTTGCCTTGCACGCAGCCGACCCGGGTTCGATTCCCAGCATCCCATAGGGTCCCCCAAGCACCGCCAGGAGTAATTCCTGAGTGCATGAGCCAGGAGTAACCCCTGTGCATCGCCGGGTATGACCCAAAAATCAAAAAAAGAGAAATAAAACATGTGGAAGAGATTCATCCTCCCTGCTCATCCCTGAATCCTCAAGATTCTCGGGAGCTCACTCCTAGAGCTATTTTTTTTTTTCTTTAAATAATACAGCGACTTCTCTTGGACGGAGAGAATCAGGCGTGTGAGCGGGAGGGAACTTCACAGTGTCATTCCCCAAGAGTGCCAGTAGGTGGCGCTCTGTCCACACTCGGCTCCGGGCGTTTCTTCCAGCTCCTCTGAGCTGTAGTTCCCCGCGGGGCCACTAGGCTCGACAAGGGAAGGATTTTCAAGAATCTCTATTGTAATGCGAAGTGTTGCATCCGACCAAGAGCTAACCCTGTCCCACGGGGCCCAGTTCAGAAGCCTGAATCCTTGGGGCCTTGGGGAGTTAGCAGCTGAGTACCGCAGCCAACAGTGACGCTTCATGAGCTCGGGGTCGGAAGGAAGCGAGCGTGTTCCCTAGGAGGGAGCACCCCAGGGACAGAGACAGGGTAAACACTCTGGGTGCTCAGCCTGGTCCTACGTGGGCTTCGGGCTCTCCCAGCTGCTTCTAGTGTGGAATATTTAAGGAGTTGCTGGACGCACACTCATCGCGGAAAGGGGGTGGAGCACAAGGCTCGCACGGGCCCCCAAGCACCACGGGGGAAGCATCCCCCCACCAAAAAAATAAAAGTCACGTGCACCTCCCATGATGAAACGCCTAGACATGGGACACCCCCGGGCCATTTCCAGGGGCCGCCGGAGGGAGCAGCCCCCGAGCAGGGCTGGCGAGACCTTCAGGGCATAACAGGATCACAGTGGTCTGGGGGGTTGCAGATTTCTCCTGCAATTTCATGCCCCCGGCCGACTTGAAGGGCACCCCGGGATGGGACCCCAAGCAGGCATGTTTTATAGGAACCCCGGACAGATGGCAGAGAAGCATGAGCTGAAGAAAAGCAGGCTGGCGGGCTGGAGGGGTAGTGCAGTGGGTAGAGGGCCTGTCTTGCACGTAACTGGGCCCAAACTCAATATCCGCCATCCCATGGGGTCCCCCAGGCCCTGCCAGGAGTAAGCCCTGAGCACAGAGCCAGGGGTAAGCTCTGGTTGTGGCCCCAAAACCCCAAGGAGAGGAGAGAAGAGAGGAGGGGAGAGGAGCGGGCAGGGGAAGGGAGGGGGAGAGGAGCGGAAGGGAGGGGAAAGGAGAGGAGAGGAAAGGAGAGGAGAGGAGAGGAGAGGAGAGGAGAGGAGAGGAGAGGAGAGGAGAGGAGAGGAGAGGAGAGGAGAGGAGAGGAGAGGAGAGGAGAGGAGAGGAGAGGAGAGGAGAGGAGAGGAGAGGAGAGAGGGAAGGGGAGAGAGGGGAGGGGAGGAGAGGGGAAAGGGGGGGAAGGGAGGGGAGGGAAGCAGATTGAGACAAAAGCAAATGTTTCATGAGATAATACAAAGACCCACCACTAAACTCTTTCTTGAGAAAGTACTGGAAGCTCTGTCGGCCCTTGGGGTCCCGGATCAACTCGCTGAAGTTGAAGGCCCATCGCTCCACCCGCATCTTGGTTGGGATCTCCACCCTGCAAGGACCAGGAATTGTCAGTGCCCGAGGGGCGGGGCCTGGGGGCGTGGTCTGGGGGCAGGTCTTAGGGGGCGTGGCCAGGAGAGCTCTGAGGATGGTTGAGGGGCTTAGGCTCCCCCCAACTTCCATTGATGCTACAGCCCCGAGATCTACCCAGTCCTCCCTGCCCACCCCTACACACGCCAACTGAGCTTTGCCAAGTGAAGGCAGCCGGGGCTGAGTTCCGGAGCCAGACACTAAGGGGCGGCTTTCCGAGGATGGGAGACGACTCCCTGGCCCTTAGCACCCAAGGCACGAGAACGCCAGTCCGCTTCAGTTGACGGAGGGGCACTCTGAGCCAGGAGAAAACTCCAGAAAGTCCCTGACGATGGGCGCTCTGCCACCTACCCATCACTACACAACCACCCCTTCCCAGGGGTGCACACCAGCCCTTGTGAGAGAGGCTGTTCCCCGGCCCTGAGCACCAAGTGCTCCCAGGATTAAACAAATCATCACTATACAGGTGTCCAACACACACACATACACACATTCACACATGCATGCACGCACATACATGCACACACACGCACATACATGCACACATGCACACACATGCACAAATGCTCACACGCACACGTGGGTGCACACACAGATGCGTGCACACACGCATGCATGCACACACACCCACACATACGCATACACACACGCACACACACAAGCACATACACAGATGCACACATGCGCACGTGCACACATGTACACACATGCACAAATGCTCACACGCACACGCGGGCGCACACACAGATGCGTACACACACACCCACACATACACATACACATACACACATGCACACACACAAGCACATACACAGATGCACACATACTCGCACGTACACACACGCACACACTGAGCTTTCTGCAGGAGGCAAGGCTCCTCCGCCTCCCTACGGGGAAACGTCCCCCTGACCCCAGCGAAGCTGAGGCCTCGCACCCCTGAGGCCCGGGAGACGTGGGTGCTCTCCTAGACCTTGTGGATCCCCCTAACGCCGACGCCGTCCCTTGGGAAAGCAGATTTCCAAGCCCGGGGGTCAGCAGCAGGACGGGGAGCGGCTAGAGCGCATCCACGACAGCTCATCAACTCGACCCTTCCAAAACCACAGCGTCCAAACAGGGGACGCACCTGAGAACCCACAGAGACACCTGGACACTCCGGAGGTACCGGAAACTCCAACACGGACACCTGAGAACTGACTGAACACCGAGGTGCCCTCCCAGAGATGCCTGATGGCCCGAGGCTCCTAGCAGACCCCTGAGGCCCCACGGAGATGCCGGGAGCATAAGGGGGCCCTGACAAAGGGATCCTGTTGGATAACACTGGGTTGTCCTTGCTCCTCCCTCAGGGAGCTGATGTTTACTGAGTTACTCCCACCACAGTGCTCCTGAGGCACACCCAATTCCAGCAAGCACTAATAATCCTAGATTGCCTTTCTCTTTCCTTTATGTCACTTGCATGGTTTAGCCATGTCCTTTTTGGATAGACACGGGAGGACAGTTCAGGCTATGCTTTGTAACATGGGAGTTAATTAACTCCAAAATATTTACTCCTGGGGGCTGGAGCAATAGCACAGTGGGGAGGGCATTTGCCTTGCACGCGGCCGACCCGGGTTCAATTCCCAGCATCCCATATGATCCCCTGAGCACTGCCAGGAGTAATTCCTGAGTGCAGAGCCAGGAGTAACCCCTGTGCATCGCCGGGTGTGACCCAAAAAGCCAAAAAAAAAATATTTACTCCTGGACATCCATATTTACTTGACTGAAGCCTCAGTTTCCCTTAGTTACTCGCACTCCAAAAGTAGGGTCCTGACGAAGGGACTGGATGGACCCAGGGCAAGCTGTGAGCTACCCTGGCATCAAAAGAACACAAGCTAAGCGCCAGACGCATAGCAAGTTAAGAGCAGGGTCATGGAGCAAACTCTGGCACGACCCAAAAGGAAGTAACTGAGTAAGGACCCCGCTGGGGTTAGGAAAGACGAACCTGGCCTGAGGACTGTGGTCTGGGATATGTAGCGAGATGTCCCCAGGAAGAGCAACCTTTAAGCTTAATATATCTCTTACTGTGCTCATAAAAAATGGCAAGAAACATTCTATCACTGTATCGCTGTCATCCCATTGTTCATCGATTTACTGGAGTGGGCGCCAGTAATGTCTCCATTCACCCCAGCCCTGAGATTTTAGCAGCCTCTCCTTACTCGTCTTTCCCAACGATTGGAAACACTGTAAGAAGTAAAATTACTAAGATAGTTTAAATGGATGACCGGCTGGGGAAAGCAGAGAGCAATACACCCTGCATGGACCTGGGTGCGCCTCGGGGCCCTGGCTGCCGTGGGAGTGGCTCGAGAACCCTAAGCTCCCTGCAGGAGGAGCAAGGACAACTCGGTGTAATCCAACAGCATCTCCCGCGTGAGTCTGTCCTTGCCCACTCGTCGCAGCCAGAAAGCCACACGCGGCCACGGCCACCGCGGCCAGGCCAGCCTCGGGCCCCGCCTGGCAGGACCTTCTCTGTGTGCCGGCCCGGAGTCAGGCCGGGAGGCGGTGAAGAGGACGGTGTGCTGGCTAAACAGTACATGCTCCCACATGGAGCTCCCGTCTGGCCCAGCTGCTCTGCTCCGGGAGGGGCGGGAACACACACACACACACACACACACACACACACACACACGTCCGCACCACAACCCCACGCATGCGCACACACACACACACGCACACACACACACACACACACACACACACACACACACACACACACACACACTCCGAGCAGCAGCCTTGCGAGAGTGAACAGCAGGGACGGTTTGGGAAAGACTCAGGAAACAGAAACAGCAGCAGAGGCTCCAACAAAATAGGACTCAGCCCTAGGAAGGGGGTGGGGGGGGCGGCTAAAGGGGAGAGTGTGTGTCTAGAACACACAGGAACTGGCACTGCACAGCCCCCCGAGCACTCCAGGGGCACCCACCCAGAGGGGCAGCCCAGCAGTGCAGGGGCTGAGTGAAGAAGCCGGGAGGGAACGGGGGCGGGGGGCAAGGGGGAGAGGGGGAGGGGGAAGGGAGAGGGGAGGGGGAGCATCCCTTTACAAACGCAGCAAAAAATCACGGGCTACAAATGTATGATCATCTAATCTTTGATAAGGGAGCAAGAGATGTGAAGTGGAGCAAGGAAAGCCTCTTTAACAAATGGTGCTGGCACAACTGGACAACCACATGCAAAAAAATGGGCGTAGACCTTGACCTGACACCATGCACAAAAGTCAGATCAAAATGGATTAAAGACCTCAACATCAGACCACAAACCATAAGGTACATTGAAGACAAGGTCGGCAAAACCCTCCACGATATTGAAGATAAAGGTATCTTCAAACGTGACACAGAACTAAGCAATCTAGTAAAAACAGAGATCAACAAATGGGACTACATTAAACTAAAAAGCTTCTGCACCGCAAAAGATACAGTGACCAGAATACAAAGACTATCCACAGAATGGGAAAGGATATTTACACAATACCCATCAGAAAAGGGGTTGATATCAATGGTATATAAAGCACTGGTTGAACTCTACAAGAAGAAAACATCCAACCCCATCAAAAAATGGGGCGAAGAAATGAACAGAAACTTTACCAAAGAAGAAATACGAATGGCCAAAAGGCACATGAAAAAGTGCTCTACATCACTAATCATCAGAGAGATGCAGATCAAAACAACCACAAGATACCACCTCACACCACAGAGACTAGCACACATCCAAAAGAACAAAAGCAACCGCTGTTGGAGAGGATGTGGCGAGAAAGGGACCCTTCTACACTGCTGGTGGGAATGCCGACTGGTTCAGCCCTTCTGGAAAACAATATGGACGATTCTCAAAAAATTAGAAATTGAGCTCCCATTTGACCCAGCAATACCACTGCTGGGAATATATCCCAGAGAGGCAAAAAAGTATAATCGAAATGGCATATGCACATGTATGTTCATCGCAGCACTGTTTACAATAGCCAGAATCTGGAAAAAACCCGAATGCCCTAGAACGGATGACTGGTTGAGGAAACTTTGGTACATCTATACAATGGAATACTATGCAGCTGTTAGAAAAAAGGAGGTCACAAATTTTTTATTTAAGTGGATCGGCATGAAAAGTTTCATGCTAAGTGAAATGAGTCAGAAAGAGAGAGACAGACATAGAAAGATTGCACTCATCTATGACATATAGAATAACAGAGTGGGAGACTAACACCCAAGAATTGTAGAAACAACTACCAGGAGGTTGACTCCATGGCTAGGAGGCTGGCCTCACATTCTGGGGAAAGGGCAACTCAGAGAAGGGATCACCAACTATAATGTAGTCGAAGGCCATGTGGGGGAAGGGAGTTGCGGGCTGAATGAGGGCTAGAGACTGAGCACAGTGGCCACTCAACACCTTTATTGCAAACCACAATAGCTAATTAGAGGGAGAGAACAGAAGGGGATGCCCTGCCACAGTGGCAGGGCGGGGTGGGGGGAGATGGGATTGGGGAGGGTGGGAGGGATGCTGGGTTTACTGGTGGTGGAGAATGGGCACTGGTGAAGGGATGGGTTCCCGAACTTTGTATGGGGGAAGCATAAGCACAGATGTGTATAAATCCGTAACTGTACCCTCATGGTGATTCATTAATTAAAAATAAATAAATTTATTTAAAAAATTTTTTTAAAAAATCACGGGCTGATGACACGTAACTCAGAAAAACCATTTTCTGAAAAAAAGAAGAAGGCGGCAACCCGCGGGATACATACAATTTGGCGTTCAGGTCCCAGAACTGCGTGTCGTCCGTTATCCAGGGGTTGCTGGGCAGGCAGCCGGACATGATGGCGTCGTTGGACGAGAACTGCTCGCTGTACCGGACGATCCTAGAACACAGAGGGACGGCGGTTTGCTGGACGCTCAGCAGCCAAGGGGCAGAACCACGCCCCGAGCTCACGGGCCAGGGGCACCGCGTGACACACTCACGGCCTCCGGCTCCTTGGACTGAGACCCTCTGAGCTCTCAGGTGAGCTGTGGGGCTGCTCCGGGCTCTGCCCTCTCTCTCCCCGCCACCCCCCCAATCCCTCAGCAAGCCCCCTACACCCCACCCACCCCCAAATCTTTTTTTTTTGTTGTTTTTTGGGTCACACCCAGTGATGCTCAGGAGTTACTCCTAGCTTTGCACTCAGGAATTACTCCTGGCGGTGCTTGGGGAACCACATGGGATGCCGAGGATCGAACCCGAATCGGCCGCGTGCAAGGCAAACGCCCTCCCCGCTGTGCTATCACTCTGGCCCCCTACCCCCAAATCTTGACTCCACATTCCACCACACCTTGGCAGCGTCCACTGGATGGGCCTGCACATGTGCCAAGGCCCGGGGGCCCCATCGAGGGAGGCCAAGGCGGCTGTGGACTCGCTGAGAGTCTGACTCTATCAGGACCACGCTTAGTTTAGGGCACTGAGGCCCGCCCATTTTTCTGAGGCCCAGGTCACACGGAAGGAAGAACCCCAGCCCCCCAAACGTGGGCGGGAGCTGACCCCTTGTAAAGGACTCGGGCCTTCAGAGTGGCCCGTCGACTGGCGTCTGGGCAGCTGGGGAACTTGCGGCAGGAGTCCACACCCCACGGTGGACCCCTAAAGCACTCCACAGGCCAGTCACAGCCCACCGGACCCTCGCCCGGGAGATGGACCAGCCTGCCGGGTTTACATCTGCACAAAACTCAAGCTCCCCCTTCCGCCCCCAGGTGCTCTTCTCCTTCCTTTAGTGCTTCACTGCAGAAAAGCAGGAGGGGAGGAAAAAGAAATCAGTCCGCGGGCCGAGTACTGACGAGGCCACGGCATGGGGACAGGCGTCATGGTCACTTTTGGCGGGGGCACATACCTGGGAGGCACGCAGCCCCGAGTTCAAGTCCTGCCACACAGGCCCCTCCCCAGCAGCACCCTCAGATGCGGCCCTGGTGACCCCAGTACCCCTGGACCCAAGCTGCACCAAGGCATAAGCCTGACCATTGGGCTATCCAGTCTGCTTGGGGAGTGTGGCCAGGAGTGGTCCCCAGACCCCCCCCCCAGTGCTGCTTGGGAAGACCCTCACCAAAAATTAAAAAAAAAAATTGCCAAGTAGGTCTTAGGCACCTCCGATAGCTTCGGGGGTCTGTCAGAGCCCATGTGGGTGAAATGGAACTTCCGGCATGTCAGGGCTGGACTTGACCCCAGAACACCGGATCACGGGAGCACACAGCGAGGGCGGCCCAGCGCCCCACCCACCCTCACCTGGGAGCCCAGCTCAGCAGACCCTGAAGAAGGTTGGGCAGGGGGGAGGGGGGAGGGTCCTGGCACATTTTCTCAGACACTCGGTAATTTGGCCGACCAGGAGTCTGGGCCGTGGAGAAGGATATTCGAAGAGCCTTTCCGGACCCCCCTCACCCCGAAACCACACTGGAGGAGAGAGCTGGACCCGTTAGCCCATGCCCCCAGTCTGCTGAGACGCCCCCCTCTGGTCTCCCAGAGCCAAAGAAACCCTCCATCCCCGGGACCCCGCAAGGCGGCCAGGCCGTCCTCAAGCCCCACACCTAAGAGGGCAGCCCAGCGGGGTGCAGAGCCGGATCCCCCCGACACCTTCCGGTACAACAGAGCTGGAGGGTTCAACCAAGAACACGTGAGCCCAACTGAGTCCTAATTGAATTCTGGGGGCGGGTGGGTGGGGACCAGGAGGCGGCTGGGGCCACACCCTCCAATGCTCGCGGGGCTATTCCTGGCTCTGTGCTCAGCGGGGGACCCTAGGCGGTGCTGGAGATCAAACTGAAAGCTGTCACACGCCGGGCAAGTGCCTGGCCTGCTACGCGTTGCCACTGGATTTTCAATCAGAGATTCTCCAGAGGATATCCACCGTCGGGCTGAGCCTGCAAACATCACCCCAATGTCCCTCATACAGGGGTAGTAAAGGGGCACGGAGAATTGAGGGCCCTCATGGGGTCCAGCCTGTGGCTTTCCGCCTCCTCCCACCTTCCCACCTACCTATAAATGGATGCCAAGGGACAGCAGAGACACGGGCAGGACGTCATGCTCCGCAGCTCTGGCGTGAGCCTCACAGACCCCGACTCTGGGCTCCCGAAGGGAAAACCCACAGGCCGTCAGTGAGAGCCAGGGACCATCCCCGAGACCCTGCTTTCGCCCCTTGGGTCCTTTAGGCTCTGAAATCAACTCATGAAGGTCAAGCTGACGGGAAGGCGGATGACCCTCTCGGGTATCCACTGTCTCTCCGACCTCATCAAGTTAGCCACCACGACTAGCCGAGCAGAGACTTACCCGCCCAGGGACACGGAGGACTTCACCGTGGACCTCATCAGCGCCTGCTGGTAATACATGATCTGGAAGAAACACGGCAGTGAGCACACATCAGCCCTGCACATAGCAACCAACGGGGGCTCTTACAAGGACACCTTTGTTTGGCTTTGCTTTTGGGGGTCACACCCGGCGATGCACAGGGGTGACTCCTGGCTCTGCACTCAGGAATTACTCCTGGTGGTGCTCAGGGGACCCTATGGGATGCTGGGAATTGAACCCGGGTTGGCCCAGTGCATGGCAAACGCCCTCCCCGCTGTACTATCACTCCAGCCCCACAAGGACACCTTTGACCCGGAACCAGAAGCCGGGTCTCCACCCTACCCCCGTGCTCCCTCCCTCAAGCCAGTCACATCAGTAGCAGGGGGGCTCAGGTCCACAGCAGATTGGTGACTCCATGTTTTGAATTTGGGTGCTCGCTATGGATTCATCTGGGATAAAGCATCAAGTGGAAAAAAAAAAGGGGGTGTGTGTGGGGGGAGTTCTCCAGAACAGAGAACCCACCTGTGGAGAGATGCTTAGTTTTTCCCTCCCTGGCCAACACGCCCCAGAACTCCGGCTGTAGCCCTGGATTGAGATTTGTCAAACAAGGTCATGTGTCCCCTTGGCCACTGCAAGAATGGGCTCCGGCTGGGATGCAGACCCCGTGAAGCATGTGACTCCCACCCCCACCCCCTCAATCTCTAGCTGTGCCTCTGAGTTCCACACCCCAGCTCTCAGTGTCCACCTCACTCAAACCTCAGCATCAGGTCAAAGCATATACACTTTGTCCAAGGGTCTAAAAATCAGCCTTGAGTGGCTGGAGCGATAGCACAGCGGGGAGGGCATTTGCCTTGCACTCGGCCGACCCGGGTTTGATTCCCAGCATCCCATATGGTCCCCCGAGCACCATAAGGCATAATTCCTGGTGCAGAGCCAGGAGTAACCCCTAAGCACTGGCGGGTTTGACCCAAGAAGCAAAAATAAAATAAAATGAAATGAAATCAAGCCTGGGTGGGGGTGAAAGCTGGGTGGCAGCGTGGATGACTTGGAGGCATGAGACCGGATTCGTGCCGGGCACAGCCTGACAGAAAGGCACACACACAGATCAGGTCAAAGGTCGCTGCAGAAGGGAGGGTGATTACCTCTTTTTTGACAGCCGTGATTGTTTGTTTCTGTAAAACAAAGAAACAGAAACCATTCACCACTTGAAATCATTGCAGTTCAAATAAACATTTTGAAAAAAAAAAGTTTTTTTTTTTAAGACCTTCCCCTGAAATTTGTTCCGGGCCGAAGGGGGCAGGCTGGGATTGGGAGGGAAGCTGGGGATATCGGTTGGAGGGACGGGCACAGTTGAAACAACTGTATAGTGATTTTGTAAATCACAGTGTTTTTCACTTGTATCACTTGTCATCCCTTGAAATCGTTGATCTTCGATTTGCTCGAGCGGGCGCCAGTAATGTCTCCATTTGTCCCTGTTGCATGCTACAGTGTTTTTCATTAAAATTAATTTTTAGGGCCGGAGCGATAGCACAGCGGGTAGGGCGTTTGCCTTGCACGCGGCCAACCCGGGTTCGATCCCCGGCATCCCATATGGTCCCCCAAGCACCGCCAGGAGTAATTCCTGAGTGCAAAGCCAGGAGTAACCCCTGAGCATCGCTGGGTGTGACCCAAAAAGCTAAAAATAAATAAATAAATAAAAATAAAATAAAATTAATTTTTAGTAAAACCCTTCCCCGGGAGAAGACTATCCGTCTCTTTTTTCTTTTTATTCAGAATTTCCCCTTCTTTACCACCTCTGCCCTATTCTACATCACCGCTGGGAAATCTGACTAGCTAAGGACTCAGATGAAGGAAGAAGTGTGATTCACTATAACTTTATCGTACATGGGTGGGGGGGGTCCAGGTGCGTGAAAGGCTACATTTGGGATGGTCCCAGCTGACATTATCTGCTGAAGGAATCATCTCAAAAAACGCCAAGAGGGCTGGCTGGAGCAATAGCACAGCGGGGAGAACGTATGGCTTACATCTGGCCGACCCAGGTTCAATTCCCAGCACCCCATATCACCACCAGGAGTAATTCCTGAGCACAGAGCCAGGAGGAACCCCTGTGCATCGCCGGGTGTGACCCAAAAAGAAAAAAATAAATAAATAAAACGGTGAGAGATGCAGATGAAGGGAAGGTGTCCGTAGCCTTCTCTCAGACAGGGCTCTGCATGAACAGGGATACGGGGTCCTCAGTGACTCTTAACAACCCAACGGCACAAGTTGGGGGAAACACCCCTTTGCCACACACATCCAGCCCACGCCGGCAAGACTGGAGATGCGTCTCCATGCGTCCCCGGGAGCTGGGTGTGGAAGATTCTGTCGGAACCCCCATCCTCGCTCCACAACTTCGAGCCCACGTGGGGGCCGAGTCCCCTGGCTCCTCTTCTGGATTGTTTGGGTTTCAAAGAGAGCGTCTCGGAGAGACAGCCCTGTTGTTGGGGCTCTGGGCTCCTGGGAACCGTCCCGACTGCTTTCTGCTAAGATCTCCCACAATCTTTGGCCCCCACGCGGCTCCGGGAAGGCAGACACAGGCTGAACGCCCGTCTCCGCCTTCCTCGGTCTGGTCCTGTCTGTCCTCGGCTGCCCCCTGCAGACGTGTGTCCTTCAAACCGAGCATCCTGGTTGTTCATATCCACACTGCTGGACACCCCCCAGTCTTCACGCCAGATGGACACAGAGGACACGTCCCTTCGCCAGTTTCCAAGTCAGGCCTGGCTCAGAGCCACAGACAAGAGATGAAGATGGATCCAAACTAGATGCCCCAACTGCACCCAGTCCAGTTTCCTCGTGTTTCAGGAGATGGCTGTTGGACCGTTGCTTGGACGGGGAAATCTAATTTCCTGGGCAGGGTAGAAGTTATTTCAGACGGGTCAAGCTTAGACAGGAGTCTGTTTTGGGGGGGCTCACCCAAGCCCAACTTCCTCTGTCATGATGCTCATCAAATTGGTGATAAGGTATTTGTCAGTGTGACTGTTTGCTTGTGGGAGTTACTACCCACAATGTACCCTTAAGGGCAGGGAGACCCTATCTCCCTCCCCTGGAGCATTATTTGGGACAGAGGAGTTGCTCAATAAACATGTAGCAATGATGGCCCGGCTGTGCTTTGGGACTTAGACAAAAAAGAAAGAGAGAGAGAGAGAGAGAGAGAGAGAGAGAGAGAGAGAGAGAGAGAGAGAGAGAGAGAGAGAGAGAGATGCATTCTAAAGATGCATAGAAAAAAATGCTTAGGGGGAAAAAACGGGAGACGCATATTCTACTAGAATATGCCTCCACTTGAAAACTTGGAAAACATTCCCCAACTAATCCAAATATTTTGGCAACCACATTGATTCTTTGCTCCCAACAGAAGGCATGGTTTTTGAAGACACACATTTCAGGTCAAAAAGAAGCCTGGGGTTAGAGCGGACTTGCGTTCAAAAATTCAAGAGATTCAGGAGCCAGAGCGATAGTACAACAGGGAGGGTGTTTGCCTTGCACGTGGCCGACCCAGGTTCGATCCCCGGCATCCCATATGGTCCACCAAGCACAGCCAGGAGTAACCCCTGAGCATCACTGTAAGTGACCAAAAGAGCAAAATAATAATAATAATAATAATAATAAATTCAAACGGCTCTGAGTGAAATATCCTATGGCTCATCTACCTCTGCGTCCATCCGCTGCTCAGGAAGGAAGCCCAACACTCCTGCAGTAAGACCACCCAGCCTTGAGTGCCTCGCCATTCGCCCCTCTCTGAGCCCTCACAAAATTTAAGAGGGAGATTTTGTGGTTCTGAGTTTCAGTGAAGGAAACTGAGGTGATGTGCAGGTTGGCAGTTGGCTGAGATGAGTTTCAAGCACCCTTTGTGGGGCTGAGAGGTGATGGCGGGGAACAGATAGAGCCTCTCCTTCCGTTCCTTCCTCCTCCGCCCTGAAGCAGAGGGTGGAGCCCAAATCTGATGACTCTGGCCCCACACTTCATTTCAGAATCACCCAGGACGAGCGAGCGCTCCAGCCCCTATCACAAGATGCAACTCTCACACGGAATCCCCCTTCAGTTAACACTCAGGATGGCAAAGCAGTCGCCCAGCTCTGAGAGAGAGGAGTGACGGATGCAGGGCAGAGAAAGGAGGCTAGCAGGAGCAGCACGGGATAAACACCTGAGCGTCACTCAGAAAACAGACCTTAAATGCACACAAGCACACAGGCAGGCGTGCACGCGCGCGCGCGCGCGCACACACACACACACACACACACAATACACACACACCACAATTAGGTGAGGCGATAGAGGTGCTAATAAACCTTACAGGATCATCATTTGACAACAGACATTTGTCTTTGATCATGACTCTATCACGCTATCACACAGTACATTTACATGTCACGTGTCACCATATCACGGAAGAACTGGGGGGACCACCATGAAAGATGATCAAGATTGTCTTAGCATCCAGCCTCATAAACACCCCTTCCGGGCACTCTGGCCCCTGCGTTTGCAACACAAAACTTCTGGGGGGCGGGGGGGTTGCTTTGTGGCTCCCGAGAAGAGAACGCAGGAAATAAGACAAATTCTCAGTCTGTCCTTCTGGTGTCTTGGCCCTGGGAACTGTCCTTGCAAGTCAACCATGCACACGCGCACATGCACACGCGCACGCGCGCGCACACGCACACACACACTCCCATACACATACACTTTCACAAACTCACACACACACTCACATACCTTGCACACTCCCTCACAGACTCCTGCACTCACGTGCACATACACATATTCACACTCACTCTCACGCTCAAATACACACATGTGCCCATTCACTCACACTCATTTACACACTCAAAGAGCTCGTACTCACTCTCATACAACACTCACACACATACAAGACACTCTCTCAGACTCACAAACTCACCCAGACTTACATGTACATACACACATGCACTCACACTCATTCACACACATCACACATTTAGCCACACACTCACTCTTGCATTCAGACTCACACACTCATCTACACACTCACACACACTCATGCACACACACACACATACATTCTCAACTTCTCCTGGTCTGACTGACCTAGTATATTAATTTCTGGCGCCGTTGCCTCAGTCTGTAGGGTGTGACCACTTTCTACACTTTGAGTCACTCCCTTCACCCTTGCTAGCCTTGGAGAGTTCGGTGGTATGGTGGTGTGAAGAGAACTAGCAGCTTTTGGAATCCCAGAATTTTCAGGCAATGTCTGAGAATCCACCTGCCGTGGATCGGGTTGAGTCTGAGGCTTCCCCACCCCCACGAGAGCTCTGATGTCTAGTATTTTTAAAAGTGCTCCCGGGGCAATGAGATACCATCTCACACCAGAGAGAAGGGCACATAACAAAAATAGCAGGAACAATCTGTGCTGGCAGGGATGTGGTGAAAAAGCAAGTGTCACCCACTGCTGGTGGGAAAGCTGTCTGGTCCAGCCCCTGTGGAAAACAGTGTGGGGAGTCCTCAGGAAACTTAGAATTGAGGTGCCGTACGACCCAGCCACCCCACTTAGGGGCGTCTGCTCCCAGAACGCAAAAATATTCCTTCAAAAGGATGTCTGCACATCATTATTCATTGCTGCACTTAGGGCTGGAGCGATAGCACAGTGGGTAGGGCGTTTGCCTTGCACCCAGGTTTGATTCCTCCATCCCTCTCGGAGAGCCCAGTAAGCTACCAAGAGTATCCCACCCCACATGGCAGAGCCTGGAAAGCTCCCCGTGGCGTATTTGATATGCCAAATATAGTAACAATAACAGGTCTCATTCCCCTGACCCTGAAAGAGCCTCCAATCGTTGGGAAAGACGAGTAAGTAAGGAGAGGCTGCTAAAATCTCAAGGCTGGGACGAATGGAGACATTACTGGCACCCGCTCGAGTAAATCAATGATCAACAGGATGACAGTGATACAGTGATACAGTGATTGAGGCTAAACCCCATACAGATCCACTCTCAGTATTCTCGTGACTTAGCCAAGACTGGGGAGGCATGAATTTAAGGAAAAGTGAGGCTATTTTCCCGCGCGCGCATACACACACACACGGCTCAGAATCAGGCACCTGGAGACAAACTAAGCAGGAAGCCCTTGACCCCGGACTCAGCCGCTGGTCCCCGCCCGCAGGGCCACCACTTTCTCCCTGAGTGACAAGTGACATCAGCCCTGAGCTTCCCTCCCCAGGACACACGTGGTTGCTGTCGGAATTCTCTGCCTGAGGAACCCTCCAATGCTCAGCATTCCTGGGATTCTCAGTCACTGCTTTTCCACTTGCAGTTGCCCAAATAGGGTCACATGTGGGGCTTGTGGACACAGTCCCACGGTCAGCCGCTGGCCCCCAAAACTGGACGCAGACTGTAGCCAAGGCTTGTGGCCAGGCCTGGGAGGGCGTGTCGCAGGCCCCTGCAGACAGGAGTGAGGGGATGACCAGGAGAGGGGGGCCGGGAGTCCGCCCTTGGAATATCAGCTAAGCCAGCGGCGAGGGTCAGGCGGGGCGGGGACTGAGATGCAAAACCGGGAAACGTGTGAGGAATCGGGGGTCCCTGAGAGCAGAGAGAGGGTCGAAAGCTGAAAACCGGGAGATCCGGAGAGAGGGGACCGCGGGTAAGGCGCTTGCCTTGCGTGCAGCCGAGCCCGGTTTAAATCCCCAGCACAACCTGTGTTCCCCCCAGCACTGCCTGGGGTCACTTGTGAGCACAGAGCCAGGAGTAAGCCCCGAGCAGCACCACGGGGTGTGGCCCCCAAACCAAAATAATAATAGTTTCCAGAGGATGAGGCCAGAATCTTAACACAAGTGCAAGACTCACTGGCCATAGAGACAACAGGCCCCAGGGAGACACGAGTGAGGCCAGGTGCCCTAGAAAGGTGTGTCTGTGTGTGTGTGTGGGGGGGGGGGTCCCTGTGATGTCACCAGCAGCGGTCAAGTACTCTCCGGAAGGTGAGGACCGGGGAAATCCAGCCTCCAGCTTCTAAAAGCTTCGGAGCAGACGGAAGGTGGGCCAGAGGGTGGGCTGGCGTCTCCCCAGGTTCAAGGTTCCTGGGGAGCCTGAACACCCAGGCACTGCCAGGCCCCCCACCCCACCCCTGAGGCTGCATCTGAGTCTTAACTGGGTGCTCTCGGGGGTGCTCAGAGCCCAAACCTGACCGAGGTGGGGGAACACGGCTGGGCTATCACTGTACCCCCCCGGGGCCGTATCCCACCAGTGTCTCCTCCCTCAGAGCCAAACTCCCTGAGTCAGAGGGGGGCTGCCATGGCCCCCCCACCCTGAGGGGGCCCCCCAGGCAGCTCCTTACACTGACGGGTCCTCATTTCCCTCCAAACAAGCAAAGCACTGGGGGTCTCGCAAAGGGGCCCCTCAGCCCAGAAACCTCGGATGTCCTCGGGTCCCCGTCACCCCCACCCCCTCGGGCAGGCCAGCAAGGAAGGCCTCTGGGTCCAGTGCAGGGACCCCGCCCGCTCAGCCCCCACAGAGGGTCCCGAGCAGTGGCCCCCGGGCCCCGGCAGATGCGAGACGTTCCCGATCCTTCGAGTCAGCACCGGCAGGAGAAAGGGCGCTGCGGGGAGAGACAGAGACGGAAGGTCAGGGGAAAGAGAGGGCGCACCCGCCCACCCCCCCCTGCTCGCCTCCCGTGCACCGAGCACCAGCACCGCCAGACGCAGGGCTGAGAGCGTCTCCCCTCCCCCTCCCCGCCCGACCCTCAGAAAGAAGGGGCCGGCTGCACCCCTCGGAGTGACCCCTAAACAGCACGGGGAGGGGCTCAGCTGTCCTGGGCTGAAGCACACACAGGACTCGGACCTGGGGGCTGGTCAGACTGAGGGGTGCACGGGCCCCCTCCCGCCCCCGACCTCTGCCCAGCCCCAGAGAGACTTCTGGAACACCAGCTACCCTAAGGACAGCGGGTTTCTACCTGGGCTCAGGACCATTTTGTTCCCACGGCAACCATGAGTGCCAGGGCTGGAAGGCTGTCAGCTGAGGGGGAGGGAGTTTCACGGATGCATGTGTGTGTGTGTGTGGTGTGAATGCTGTATATACAGGTTTGTATGGTATATATATATATGGTGTGTGGTATGTGTATGGGCATATGCTATAATATGGGGTGTGTATGGTGTACGTGTGTATGTCTATATGCTGTGATATGGTGTGTGTATGTGGTGTGTCTATCTATGGTGTATAGTGTGTGTATGGTGTTTGTGGTATGTGTATTGTACTCTGTGTATATGGTGTGTATGTGGTATATATGTGTGTGTGTATGTATGGTGTGTGTCCATGGTATGTGGTGTGTGTGGTGTGTGTACGGTACACTGTGTATATGGTATGTGTGTGTGTATGCTATGGATATGGGGTGTGTATGGGGTGTGTATGTGATATAAAGTGTGTCTCTGGTATGTGTCTGTTGTGTCTATGGTGTGTGTCTGTGGTGTAGGGTGGTGTATGTATGGTACACTGCATATATAGTGTGTGTGTGTGCTGTGTATATGGGGTGTGTATGGTGTGTGTGTGTGTGTGCTGGGTATATAGGATGTGTATGATGTATGTGTATGGTGTAAAGTATGTGTATGGTATGTATGTGTTATGTATGTTGTGTGTATAGTGTGTGTGGTGTATGGTGGTGTATGTATGATATACTGTGTATATGGAGTGTGTATGGTGTGTCTATATGGTATACAGTATGTGTATGGTATGTGTCTATTATGCATGTTGTGTGTATAGTATGTGTGTGGAGTATGGTGGTGTATGTATGGTACACTGTGTATATGGGTGTGTGTGTTTGTGCTATGTATATGGAGTGTGTATGGTGTGTGTACATGGTATACAGTGTGTATATGATGTGTGTCTATTTTGTATGTTGTGTGTATGGTGTGTGTGGTATGTGGTGGTGTATGTATGGTACACTGTGTATATGGGGTGTGTGTGTTTGTGCTGTGTATATGGAGTGTGTATGGTGTGTGTACATGGTATACAGTGTATATATTATGTGTGTCTATTTTGTATGTTGTGTGTATGGTGTGTGTGGTGTATGGTGGTGTATGTATGGTACACTGTGTATATGGGGTGTGTGTATGCGCTCGTGCATGCAGGAACCTCACGGGCGTGCAGGAACCTCACACATTGCCAGACGCCACCTCCAGGGCCTGGACTCCCTCCCCACCTGACACCCTCCCTAACCTGTGAATATAGTGTCTGGTGTGTGTGTGTGTGTGTGTGTGTGTGTGTGTGTGTGTGTGTGTGTGTGTGACAAAGGCCCTACAGTATTCTCTCTCTGGCAATCTCCAAGGAAGGTCTGTAGGTCCCAACAGACACATGGAAACCGTGGGCCCTTTCCCTTCTAGAACCCTGACCTCGGGCCTGCTCAGGTACAGAGTCGAGACCTACCTGGTTTACCTGAACTTCATTCGGATCAGTCACTCGATCCAAGCCATAGTCCAGCACATTGTTCATTCCTGGCTAAATGGGACAAAGAATAAAGATCACTTCAGGGGATGTCTCGGTTTCTATTAACCTTGGTTTTTGTCAAGATGCTAATTATTAAATGACTCTGACAAGGGTTGGTGGCCTAGCCCATGGGGAGCTATGAAGGTGTGTTATACCTTCTGGGTAAGAAGATCAACTTCACAGAGGCTGGTAAGCTTCTAGGGGCATCCACAGAATCTAACACATGGATGGATGGATGGATGGATGGATGGATGGATGGATGGATGGATGGATGGATGGATGGATGGATGGATGGACCGATGGAAGGACAAATATACACATGGATGGATGAATGGACAGTTGGATGAATAGATGAGTGAATGAGTAAGTGGGTCGATGGATGGATGAGTAGATGGATGGCTGAGTGAGTGGATGAGCAGGTAAGTCTATGGATGGATGGATGGATGGATGGATAGATGGATGAATGGATGGGTGGGTAGACGGACAGATGGACGGATGGATGGATGGGTGAGCGAATAGATGGGCTAATGGTGAATGAATAAGTAGATGGGTGTGTGGGTCATTTGGGTGGATGGATGGATGAAGGATGGATAGATGATGGATGGATAGATGGAATGTTGGATGAGTAGGTATAAGTGTCGTTGAGTAGGTATAAGATTGTGGACCGATGAATAAATGGATGGTTGTAGGTGGATGAATAGTTAAAAAACACAAAGTCCAGATTGTTCGCTGAGACTAGGACACGGAGTTCCCATTCTTCCCCAGTGCTCTTTCCCCACCCTACAGTACAGTGCTTTGGAGAGTCCAAGCATAGATCAGGCCACCCCAGGTTCCAATCCTGAGGAAGTTCCCACCTATGAGGAATATGGGAAACTCTTCCTCCTCTCAGCATAGGCTTCACCTCCCAAGAAATGGAGATGATTCCCACCCCCCCACACACACACACCTTGTGGGGATTTAACACAGGGGCTCTGCGACTCTCAACAGAAGGCACCTATTCAGAGCCAAGGAATGACATTGCTCCCAAGGCCGTGTGGACCTGTCTGATTCAAAACTGGGTGCTAGTCCTCCCTGCTTCCCTTCTCCATCAGACAGCCCAACTTCCTCGTCCATCTTGCTGGGTGTCTCTCAATTCCTTGAGGTGGCAATTTGGGCCTCGCACTTGTCTCTTTGTGAGTCTGGAGCCAGGAATCCAGCCCGCCCTCAGCACAGGTGATGGGCCAAAGCAAGGGCGAGAAATAGCAGGGCTCCCCTCCACACCCATCAGCTCAAGTGTCAGAATCACCCACAGTTTTTAGCTAAGAGGGAAGGCTGCCAAATAAAGATAGGATTTCCAGTTAGATTTAAATTTCAGATGAACAACAAATAATTTATATATATATAAGTTGACAGGGAAATAGATCCCATATGTCTTTAGCATAAATACACAATAAACATAAAAACAGTGGGCCTTGAGTCATTTGCTGTTTACCAAAGTTCACATTTGTCTTGGCATCCTCTTTGGTTTGCTAAATATGGCAGTCTAGCTCAGAGGACTACCATGAAGGCAAACGTTGGGCATGTCACCTCGGCAAGATAAAGGAGATAGAAAGAACTAGGAAGTGATGAAGGAAGAGGAGGAGGAGGAGGAGGAAGAGGAGGAGGAGGAAGAGGAGGAGGTGGAGGAGGAGGTTGAGGTGGAGGAGGAGGAGGAGGAGGAGGAGAAGAAGAAGGAGGAGGAGGAGGAGGAGGAGGAAGAAGAGGAGGAAGAGGAGGCGGAGGAGGAGAAGAGGAGGAGGAGGAGAAGAAGAGGAGGAGAAGGAGAAGAAGAGGAGGAGGAGGAAGAGGAGGAGGAGAAGGAGGAAGAGGAGGAGGAGGAGGAGGAGGAAGAGGAAAAGGAGGAAGAGGAGGAGGAGGAGGAAGAGGAAAAGGAGGAGGGGAGGAGGAAGACGACGACGACGACGAGGACAAGGAGGAGGGAAAAGAGGAGGAGGAGGAAGTACAAGCCGATACCTCGTTGTCAAAGTAGACCTTGACCAACACGTGCTTGTGGGGCATTTCCTACAGCTGCCTTGAGCTCAGCCCTGGGGACCTGCCTTCCTTCTGTGTCCCCATCAGGCACCTCCGGGGCCTTGGAGGAGGGGCAGTCACACAACAATGTACCACCCCAAGGAGAAAACCCACCCGGGATAGCGCGATCTCAGGTGGGGTTGGCGGGGGTGGCGGGGGGGCGGCGTGGAAGGGTGGCTCAGTGGGCTGGAGCGCCTGCTCTGTACGGGGGAGGCCCGAGTCCCATCCCGGGGGCGGGATGAAGGCCCAAGCACCTCCCGGAGCCTCCCTCAGGCACAGAGCCAGGAGCAGTCCCAAGCACTGCCAGACGTGGCCCCCAAACAAATCAACAGCAAGGAACCTTCCGGGGACGTCACCGAGCACGGGGTGGGGAGCAGGGCGGTGCTGAGGAGGGGGTGGCCGGCCTGGAGCATCAATGTCTCGGCCTAAAAATTGACTCTAAGAATTGCCCCCTCCAGCTGGTAGAAATTCCCCCGGCATGACTGCGGTGACTTCACACCCAGACACACGCCCTCCTTGCACACCCCCACGGGGCGAGCAAGCCTGCACATTCACACCCACACACACAGGCTCTGATTCCCTCCCATGCTCACATACCCGCTTACACGTGTGCCCCGACCGAGAGTGCATGAACACGCCCCAAAACACACACGCAGCCCCGCCTACCTGCAGCCTCGGCCCGGCCACTCAGCCCAAAGTGCTCCTGAGTACTCCAGCTCTGCTCACTGTCTGCTCAGGGCTTGCCTGCTCCTTCTCCTTCTCCTCCTCCTCCTTCTCCTCCTTCTCCTCCTCCTTCTCCTCCTTCTCCTCCTCTTCCTCTTCCTCCTCATTGTCCTCCTCCTCCTTCTCCTCCTCCTTCACATTCTCCTCCTTCTCCTTTTCCTCATTCTCCACCTCCTCCTCCTCTTCCTCTTCATTGTCTTCCTCCTCATTCTCCACCTCCTCCTCCTCCTCCTCTTCCTCTTCCTCCTCATTGTCCTCCTCCTCTTCCTCTTCCTCCTTATTGTCCTCCTCCTCCTCCTTCTCCTTCTCCTCCTCTTCCTACTTCTCCTCCTCCTCCTCCTCCTTCTCCTCCTCCTCCCCTTCTCCTCCTCCTCCTCCTTCTCCTCCTCCTCCTCCTCCTCATCCTCCTCCTCCTCCTCCTCCTCCTCCTCCTCCTCCTCTCCCTTTGAACTCGACCCATCTTCAGTGGTCCCTGCATTTGCATCCGCACAGCCCTCATCAGTACGGGGCTGCCCTCGGCCACCCGGGCTCGGGTCTCTCGAAGCCGCTGCCCGCCACACCCCTGCTTCTCAACACTGCTGGTGTGCTGTGCCAGTGCCTCAGTGGCAGACCGGCTGCCCCAGCTGCCCGGGCTCCTCCTCCTCCTCTGACATCCCCCTACGACTCATCTCGGAGCTCGGCGTGGAGCTGGGGTCCCGGACCCGGGATCTGTCTCTAAACGTCCCCCGAGGCTGCCTTTCACCCTGAGCGCCGTTCATCCACTCATGGCATCAGTGCCTCAGTCCCTGGGACAGCCACCGGCGTCACCTGTGGTGGAGTACCTGGCACATCAGCCGGTGGCACTGACAAAGACGCCCGGAGCTGCCCGTCTGGCAAAGGAAATGCACCCGCTGTGTCCCTGCAGGCTGGCCAGACATAGGAACCCGGGTTACACGCAGGAGCCCCCCGAAGACAACAGCCCGGCCCCTGCAGCCGGGGACTGCGGGCGTCAGGGAGTGACCCGCCACAGAGACACTGTCCAGATGCTTCCAATTCAGCCACGGCACCGCCAGGAAGGGACCCCACGGAGGGACCTTTCCGGAATCCGCATTCCCCAGCCACGCTGGGGATACACACAGGCTGGGGCCCCCCCTCACCCCGCCCCACCCCGCCCTCTCTGCACCCCCCTTCTCGTCATCATTCTCCTCTGCACTTGAACTCAGGCTCCTTTGGAGCACAGCACAGGGAGCGGAAAATCTGAATCTTTTGGCCGAAGCAGTCGGCCAGGAGAGTGGGGGCCGGGCTCCGGCAGCATGCGGTGTTTGCAGGGACGGGGGGCAGGGCGGTGACAGCGCCAGGCTGCACTGTCGCCGGCTGACAGCCCCTCCGTGAGCCCAGCCCCCGAGAGCTGAGCCCTCAGGCACCTCCTGCCCTGGCCCGTCCTGCAGGAGATGCAAACGGCCAGGCGGGGTGTTGGGTCACACCTGGCGGTGCTCAGGGCTCCCCCTGACGTCCTTTCTCCCCAGCGCCTCGCTCTCTGGGCTTTGGGGCCTGGGGGTTCTAGTGGTTTCCTCACTGGGCCTTTTCCAAGGTACATAGAAAAGGTCTCCGGAAAGGGCGCTGGAGCCAGAGAGACTGCACAGCAAGTAGGGCACTCGCCTTGCACACGGCCAACCTGGGTTCAACCCGAGGCACCCCAGATGAGATTTACCAGGAGTGAGCCCTGAGCACAGAGCCAGGAGCAAGCCCTGAGCACTGCCGGGTGTGACCCAACACTCCCAAACAAGCAGGTCGGAGCCCTCCTACAAGACCAGACCAACTCACCCTTCGCTGCCTTCACCGAGCCCTCGCTCCACCAGAGGGACCGCCCAGCCAGCTCCCAACTCAATTCCCCCAGGAGGTGCTCCCCCCACAGGGATCCTGGGTGAGGGAGGACAGGAAGCAGGAGGACGGAGAGTGAGAGGGTGGAGAGCAGAAGGACTGGGAGCAGGAGGACGAAGAGTGGGAGCATAGAGAGCGGGGTTACAGGGAGTGGGAAGACTGGGAGCGGGAGGAAGGAGAGTGGGAGCACGGAGTGCGGGATGACAGGGAGTGGGAAGACTGGGAGCAGGAGGAAGGAGAGTGGGAGCATGGAAAGCGAGATGACGGGGAGTGGGAAGACTGGGAGCAGGAGGAAGGAGAGTGGGAGCACGGAGAGCAGGATAACAGGGAGTGGGAATACTGGGAGTGAGAGGATGGAGTGAAGCACGGAGAGCGGGACAACAAGGAGTGGGAAGACTGGGAGCGGGAGGAAGGAGAGTGGGAGCACGAGGACGGGGAGGACGCAGAGCGGGAGCACGGGGAGCGGGAGGGCATGCTCACTTACAGGGCAGCGGTGCACCAGCCAGTACGCCTTCTCCTGGCAGTCCAGCGCGTACCTGTCCGCCTTGGGCCTCTCCTTCCCGGTCCTGCAAAGCCAAGGTCGTGGGAAGAGCCGCTGAGAGCCCGCAGCCTGGCCGCGCGGGGCATGACGGGGCCCGTCCCGGAGACCTGGCCTCTGCCCCCCACGACCCACCGGCCCGGGTTAACCGTGAAAATGAAAACGGGGGCTGAGAGCTAGGAGCAGAGTCAGTCCACACTGCCGTCCCTGGGGCTGCCCACGGCCAGCACCAAGGTGCACCACATCCTCAAGCCCGGCCTGGACTGTCAGCCTGACCCACCAGGACCCCCGGGAAAGGCCTGCGGAGCACTGCTAGGGAGCATCCCCGACAAAAGCAATAGTCAATACCAACATCACCAAGTGCAAGACTGGCCGGTCACTGCCCCAGGGAGCCAGCCCTGTCCCGGGACCAAAGGGGAAAGGCGAACTGACCGTGTCCCCTTCCCGGGCCCGCTCCCCATCCCCCCAAGTTTCAACGTTCATCACATACCGCCTGAGGTCAAAGGGGGGTCCCAGCGTCCAGCTCTCCCGGGCCACAGGCGAGGGGGGTCAGCAGTACCCACTCTAGGACTAGCCCCAGCGTGCTTGGGGCGGGGGCGGGGGCTTGCTTTTGGACATTTGGGGGCTTCATTCTTCCCCCGTCTCCACCCTGTGATCCCTACTGAAATGAGGCTGGGGGGGTGGAATAGAGAGAGCCACGCCCCGCGGTGCCCCCCAAATGCAGGACCCCCCAGCTGCCGTACAGGCCCGGGGGGGGGGGGGAGAGGCTGTGCGCCCCTCCTCCCAGAACGGGGGCCCTTCAGGGGTGCCTAGGGGCTGCTTTTAGCCGCTGGGGATCAGGGACGTGCCGCGGGCCTCTCGTATCCTGCCACCTGCTCGGTTTCCGCCTTTGCAACACGCCCCGTTTCCTGGCTGGAATAACGGGGTGCTTTTGTTCGAGGTCCACCGTGAGCAGCCATGCTGAGCTCCGGACAAAAGCGGGCAGCAATCACAGCGGGGGCAGGGGAGGTGGGGGCGGGGGGGGGGGAGACACAGGCCCGGGGGTGGGGGCGGGAGGGGACCCCCTCTCCCTCCCATCACTTGCACTCAGTCCATCTAAGCTGACCTGGGATCGCGGCTCGGTCCCACCCCCGCCCCCGCCCCCAGGAGCGTTCGTCCCTCAACCAGCGGGCGCCACGCTCCCCATTGCCACGGCGACGTGCGCTCCTGCCCCGCGAACGCCTGTTCTCCCGGCAACGCGCATGACGCACGGCCCGGTAGGAGCAGCGCCCGGCGCGCTTCTCTGCTGCTCGTGTGCAGAATCACGGCCGACGGCCAGGCGGGGAGGGAAGTGCCCGTGCCCGTGCCAGCCTCCCCTGGAGACTCAGGAGAAACGCGGGTGCCAGGGCGACCTCAGAAGGCTCCCACCACGGCTCCACTAGCCCCCGTGGCCTCGGGGCCGCCTGCAGGGGGCCTGGCGGGGTGTCCAGCCGGCCCGGCCAGGGAGCGCCCGACTCACTTACTCCAGGGGGGCCACCCATCCCGGCTCGGCTCTGCTCTGCTCTGCGCGGGGCCTAGAGCTGCCACTGGGAGAAACCGCGCTGAAAGGCACCGGGGAGAGAGAGCCAGTACGCACGCGCGCACGCGCTCCGGCCTGCCCTGGGGGGATCTCTGGGTGCGCCTCGGGCCCCTTACTCCTTCCTCTCTGCCTTCATCCGGCCATTCCTTCATCTTCCCTGCTGGGCTCCAACACCAGCAGGATAGTGAACTAGGTGATACAGCCGTCTGGGCTGAGCGCTGTGTGACAGACCCCCGCCTCCCCCCCACCCATGCACACACTCCCCCTGTGTCTCCACTGAAACTGGCTCCAGCTACCCGGGACTCCCCTGTCTACAGACGAATGTCCTTCCTGTCCCTCTTCTCTCCGGCCACAATCGCCACCCAGACCCTGGATACCTCTGGGGCGGCCTCCAGCCCTGTGACCCCGCCCCCCCCCTCTAATTCTTGACAGCCCAGCCATGCCTGGACCCCCAGGCTAGGAATGCCAAGCCCCTAGGCCCTTCCCAACGTTTGCCACCTACACACCCAATCAACGCTTTTTTTTTTCTTTTTGGGTCACACCCAGTGATGCTCAGGGGTTACTCCTGGCTCTGCACTCAGGAATTACTCCTGGTGGTGCTTGGGGGACCATATGGGATGCCGGGGATCGAACCCAGGTTGGCCGCATGCAAGGCAAATGCCCTACCCGCTGTGCTATCTCTCCGGCCCCCAATCAACGCTTCTTTCACTGAGAGCAGGAAGGGAGCAGAGGTGGGAAGGCAAGACCCCTGCAGACAGCCACCGCAAGGCGGGCAGAGAGATAGTTCGGCAGGTAGGGTGCCTGCCACGCACGTGGCCAACCCAGATTCTATCCCCCCGCCCCCCCCCGCCCTCATCACACCCCCTATAGTCCCCGGAGCCCTGCCAGGAGTGATTCCTGAGCGCAGAGCCAGGCATGGGCCCTGAGCACCGTCGGCTGTAGCCCCCAAAACCAAAAACCGAAAAGAAAGCCAACAGCGGCTCACGCCCACCTGTACTGCTCCTTGGCCTGCATGATGACGAAGTCCCACTTGTAGTTAATCTTCTTGTTCAGGAAATCATAATTTTCCTAGGGGAGGAAAGTAGAAGGAGAATGCTAAGGCCCCGGATAGGGGCTTGCAGCAGGAAGTCCGAACTCAGAGAGGGTACGGACGTCCCTGACGCTGTGGGAGCCGGGCCCGGGCCTGGCCAAGGCGTGACTTCCCACAGCACTGAGTCCTCCTAAAAAGCCTGGCCGGCAGAGCTGCAACTTGGACTGAATCATTTTCATGCCCCTGTCCTGGGTCTGACGGAAAAGGGCATGGGAGCACATGGAGGCTCAAAACTGAGCAGCACGAAGGATCAGGGATCCACAGAGATAAGCCCTGAACCTTGCGATAACGCTGACCCTTCTCCAAATATGTTTATTAAGAACAAAAACAAAACAGGGGCCGGAGCGATAGCACAGCAGGTAGAGCGTTTGCCTTGCACGCGGCCGACCCGGGTTCGATCCCTGGCATCCCATATGGTTCCCCAAGCACTGCCAGGAGCAAGTCCTGAGTGCAAAGCCAGGAGTGACCCCTGAGCGTCGCTGGGTGTGACCCAAAAAGCAAAAAAAAAAAAGAACAAAAACAAAACAAAGCCCATGGAGCGATAGCACAGCGGGGAGGGCGTTTGCCTTGCACGCGGCCAACCCGGGTTCGATTCCCAGCATCCCATACAGTCCCCTGAGCATGGCCAGGGGTAATTCCTGAATGCAGAGCCAGGAGTGACCCCTGAGCATCGCTGGGTGTGACCCAAAAAGAAAAAAAAAAGCCCAAAAATCCAGCAGGACCATCGCCGTCAGCCCAGGAGTCTGACCTTTCGAGGATGAGGGTGAGTTCTTTGAGAACTATGACTCATCGAGCCTCCAGTGAAAAGTCTACATTATGTATTGTTTTTCCATCCCATGCTGAAGTTCCGATGTGAACTGTGAAACACCAGTGATTGTGAATATGAGCTAAGGCGCTGTTTGGGAACGACAAAAGGAAGACGGCGGCCAGGGTGCCTGCAGTAGCGACTGGGGTTGGAGCTGGAGAAACTCAAGCTTGACATAGGAAGGATTCGCCTGAGAGCTGCTCTTAAGTAGATGGATGGATGATGGGTGGATGGATGGTTGGATGGGTGGGTGGGTGGCTGGTGCAAAAGTGGGTGGATGGACAGCTTGATGAATGGGTGGAGAGACACACAAGGGATGGGCGGGTTGACGGATGGGAGGAGAGAGGAACGGAAAGATGGGCGGATGAACGGAGAGGTAAATGGGCAGGTGGATGACAGATGAACGGGTGGGTGTTCCGTGGTGCAGAACACGGGATGGATGATTTGACAGATGGGGAGAGGTGAGCAGGTCATAGGGTGGTGAAGACCCACAGGAAGGTGGTGATAAGAACCTAGGTGTGTTTTTTTTTTTAAAAAAAAAAAAGCTCCTGGGGTTGGAGCAATAGCACAGTGGGGAAAGCATTTGCCTTGAACACAGCCGACCCAGGTTTGATTCCCAGCATCCCATATGGTCCCCTGAGCACTGCCAGGAGTAATTCCTGAATGCAAAGCCAGGAGGTAACCCCTGTGCAATGCCGGGTGTGACCCAAAAAGCAATAAATAAATAAATAAATAAATAAATAAATAAATAAATAAAAAGCTCCTGATGACATTCCACTCGATTCTAACCATGCCGCCTTGAAAACACCCTGTACCTTTTCATATTCTTCGAGAATCCCTTTCTTCTTGATATTCCGCTTGGCTAAATAGATGGCTGGAAAAGAAAACAGCGGCATTTTCCACCATCGTCGTATTTCAAAACCACATTCTCCGCCTCGCTCTATGCGCGGGACGGCTCGGTGGGCCTCAGAGGAGAGAGCCATTAGCAGAACCCACCCGCCCCTCAGGCACACGCCCCATGTGGGGAGGTGATCCGTCATAAAGGTCGCAGTGACAGCAAGACAAATGTGCCCCACATGCATCGGGTAAACAAGCATGAGAACCACGAAAGGCGGGGTTGGGGGGGGGTGTTACCATAGTCTGTATCTTCCGCAGGCCACTGCTGGGTGGGCCAGAAATACGGCGTCTGCCAAAGAAATCAGAAACCAGGCTGAGACAAGTGGTCGGGGACCCCCCCCCAGGTCCCACGACTTAAGAAAGAAAATTCCCTTTGTCCTTTTTCTTTCTTCTTTTGTGGGTCACACCCGGCGATGCTCAGGGGTTCCTCCTGCCTCTGCACACTCAGGAATTACTCCTGGCAGTGCTCAGGGGGACCCTATGGGATGCTGGGAATCGAACCCCGGTCGGCCGTGTGCCAGGCAAACGCCCTCCCCGCTGTGCTATCGCTCCAGCTCCCCCCTTTGTCCTCTTTCTACTTCTACAACCTTGCTGTGTTGTTTTCCCTAGGGAAATCAGCACTTGGCTTTCCAGATTGCGGTGAAACCCCACCGGAACCCCCCAGGCCCCAGGCCGCCCCCTCACCTGGAACCGGTAGAGGCTGCTGTCAGGCTTGAGAATGAGGTTCTTGGGGTCCTGCAGAGGGTAAATGTAGCCGTACTTGACTATGAAGTTGCCCAAGTTCTGAGCCTCTGTGAGGAAACGGGTGAGACGTTAAGAAGTTCAGAGCAGAGCTGGGGGGGGGGGTGGGGAAGCTCACTGCCGGGTCCCTCCGCTACATCCCAAAAGTGCGAGAGAGGCACCCCAACGCCCCCCCCCACCCCATCCTCATAGCACTTCACCCAGTAAGTGCCAGCTGGGGATGAACATGCTGGAAGGGTTTCCCGGCCTGACCCCTGATACAACAGGTCAGTAAATAAACCTGCAGGGAAGCCACGTCACCCGGGGGTGAGGGGGGGGTGAGCGGGGGGGCCACGAGTGACTCCCAGGGTGGGGTAAACCCCGGCGAACCCTCTTCTCATCTCTTTGGGTCTGAAGAAGACCAAGGATCGGGGAAACGGTTCTTTAACCATCAGGCACATCCCCACTCAAAGAAGAGTGGGAAGGGGGGTCACGCACGTCCTCTGCCACGATTCCTACCCCCGGACCAGCGCTGCCATCCTTCCAGATGCGGAGCCCTCGCTCCTCCCACCTCACCTTACCCCCCACACACACACACACCTGGGCCAGCTGGCCGGGTTTTTGTTTCTGGGCTTGCATGAACTAAAGACTAAGTTTAGGGACCATTTTTGGTTCTTCAGAAGCCCCAGGGACCGCAGCTGTCTCTGCATCCCAGAGACAGGACTCCATCCCTCGGTGCTCCCAGGCCCACGGGCCCCAGGACCCTGCCCACATCCCACCCCTTTGCCCGGCCACCTGTCTGGCCTCCACCCTTCCTCTTTGGGCGGTCCTCTCGCTCTCAGCCCCAGACCCGCCCTGAATCCCCGCTCCAGGGCTCCTGGGATGCTCTAACCCAGGTTCTTAATCCTTTTCTGAGTTTGTTTTAGGTTTGGGGGCCACACCCGGAGCTGCTCAGGGCTCACTCCTGGCTCTGCACTCAGGAATCACTCCCGGCAGTGCTCAGTAGGGGCACTGCCTGTAGGATGCAGGGTTCGAACCCGGGTCGGCTGCGTGCAAGGCAAGCGCTGTGTACGCCCCATGCCCAGGTTCTTTCTGCCAAACATCCGACCAAAGATCATCCGTCATGCTGCCCGCTCCGAAGCCCTCTCTGACTTCCCTTCGCTTCTCTCTCCGGCCACACCCACGGGCTCCCCTCCTCCCACTGCCCTCCACGGCCAGCCAAATCCACTTCTCCCCATGCCCCCTGCCCACCCCTTCTCTACATCATGGCTCTGGCGTGTTTCTCCGTCTGGGAAGACAGACCCTCTGAGCGCCCCTTCCTGGCTCACAAGACTTGCTTCTTGCAAGGGACGGTCCCTGGTCCAGGGAAGCACCACCTCCTCCTCCAGGAAGCTTTTCCTGGCTGACTCCTCCCCATTCTCGCAATATTTGAGATGCGACAGCCCCAAGGATTCTGTCTCCCCCCCCCCCCGGTATTGTGTCTTTCTTTTCAATGCGGGAAGGGGTGGTGGGGCAGGGGAGGTCCATGTGGTTCATCTCTCAGAGACACGAGCTAAGCGTCCGCTTAATCTCCAGCCTCAGAGAGTCCGGTGCAGCGCTTGGTCACCGAGGGCTGGAGAAACGCTCACCCAGGCTGGACACCCAGAGCCGCTGGACGAGCCACTGCAGAACGTCGCTCCCTGCAAGCAGAAACACGAGGCCTTCATCAGTCTCCCGCGCCCCTCGGTCCCCTGCAGTGCCCAGCTGGCCTCTTCCTGGCTTAGCTGAAGCCTCGTCCTGCTTCTGTCCAAAATTTCCAGGCGCGTCCCCCAGACCCAGTAGGTTTACAGCCCAGGGCCGTCCGTGGTCTTGGATGATTTCCGACTCACCCTCCCTCCCTGCCCACAGTTACGACCTCCCCAGTGGTGCCTTTTTTTTTTTTGTATTTTGGGGGGAGAGTGAGGCCACACCCCGAGGTGCTCCGGGCTGACTCCTGGCTCTCGGGACCATCCGCAGTGCCAGGGACCACGCTGGGGGCGAGCTGCATGCGACGCCAGCATCTCAGCCCCTGTCCTAGCTCCCCAGTCGCTCCCCGGTGGCATTTCTTGTCTTCACCGTATCACTGCACCACTGTCTTCCCGTTGTTCATCGATTTACTCGAGTGGGCACCAGGAATCCTCTATTACACTCAGCCCTGAGGTTTCTGGCCTTACTCTGTAATAATGTATGCGTGGGTTGTCGGTCATCAGCTGGAAAGCAAACAGGCCAAGTCAGCACTGGGGCAGAGGGGAGAGGAGCAAAGCGAGACCACCCCAAACTATCCCGGGGTCTCTGGATGGTGCCTGGGCCCATGAGAACCGCTCAGAGCCAGGGCCGGGAGGGCGGGGTCTGAGGGTCGGGAGGGTGGGGATCTGAGGGCTGAGAGGGCGGGGGTCTGAGGGCGGGGAGGGCGGGGTCTGAGTGCCGGGAGGGCGGGGGTCTGAGGGCGGGGAGGGCGGGGGTCTGAGGACGGGGAGGGCGGGGGTCTGAGGGCGGGGAGGGCAGGGGTCTGAGGGCCGGGAGGGCGGGGGTCTGAGGGCGGGGAGGGCGGGGAAGGCGGGGTAGGGGAGGGCGGGGGTCTGAGGGCCGGGAGGGCGGGGTCTGAGGGCCGGGGGGCGGGGTCTGAGGGCCTGGAGGGCGGGGTTTGAGGGCTGGGAGGGCGGGGTCTGAGGTCCGGGGGGCGGGGTCTGAGGGCCTGGAGGGCGGGGTTTGAGGGCTGGGAGGGCGGGGTCTGAGGGCCGGGAGGGCGGGGTCTGAGGGCCGGGAGGGCGGGGTCTGAGGGCCGGGAGGGCGGGGTCTGAGGGCCGGGGGGCGGGGTCTGAGGGCGGGGGGGGGGGGCGTCCTCTCAGCGCTGGCTTCAGCAGCTGTGGAAGGGCCTTTTGCCAAAGCAGCGGCTAAAGGACATACCCAGGAACCCTCTGCACACTCTGCCGTATGACTCTCGACACGTGGAAGGTGGCCTCCACCCAGACTCGCACCCTGGGCCCTCCAGTGTAAGGAGGTCTGGGAATGAAGGCTGGCATTTAAAAAAAAAATAACAAAAAAAAAAACCGCCCACAGGAATTGCTGAGGAGATGGACAGGGGTCAATCTCGGAGCAAACGCCTTGCATGCACCTCACACTAGTACATTCCTGGGCACCACATGGTCCCCTGGCCAGGTGCAGCCCGGAGACCCCTTCCCCACACATATACACACACCACACGCACCAGACACACACACACATATACACACACCACACACACACAGACACCACACACACCCACACATATACATACATACACCACACACACCAGACACACACATGCACATGCTACACACCACACACATACACATATACACATACCACACACTTAGACACACCACACACACACCACACACATATCCACACCACACATACATATACACACATACATATACACACCACTACATACACACATATACACACATGCATACACACACCACACACATACACACATATACACAAACATACATGCACACTGCATACATTCATACATACACACACACCACACACATATCCACACACATACATACATACACACCACACACATATACACACATACACATATCACACATACCACACACATACACATACACACATACATACCACACATATACACACATACACATATCATTCATACCATACACATACACATACATGCATACATACATACATACCACATACACATACATACACTACACACACACACACACACCCAGCAGCCCCAACCACACCTCAGGACCTCAGGGCCCCCACAACACTGCACCCCTCAGCCCTAGCCCTGAGCCATGGCTTTACTGGCAAGAGTCACCAGGAGGGGCTCCCAGGCCTCCGAGCACCATTTGGGGCCCCCCGAGATGGGGAGGCAGGCGGGAAGGACAGCAGGCCTGGAGAGAACAGGCCCCGCCTCCGACCCATGTTCCAGGGACTCAGGCGAAGACAAGCCAAGCCCAGCTGCAAAGGCCCGAGATGCTGCAGGACCCCCGGAAGTTAGGGACCCCGTCTCCAAGCCACTGACCACGCGCCCCGGCCCCTGAAGCAGCAGGAAGACAGCAACATCTCAGGAAGAAGCAAGCGGCTCTGGAGCCACAAGCCCGACTCAGGTACCACCTTCCACAGGCCCACAGCCACGTTTCTGCTTCAGTTCTGTTTGGGACTCACCCAACAGTGCTCGTGGCTTATTCCTGGCTCAGGAATTACCCCTGGCAGGACTCTGGGGACCGGATGGGGTGCCAGGAGTTGAACCTGGGTCTCCCGCCGTGCGCAAAGCAAGCGCCTTCCCTGCTGTGCCGTGTCTCGGTGGGGGGGCCCCAACAGCCAATTTCCCAGCCACTGTAGCCACGCCTTGGGTGGTGGGGGCGGGAGGCTCAGGCCCACGGAAGCCCTGGCAGAGGGCCGCTTCTTCTGCTGCCTGCAGGGGGCGCTCCTCAGGCCCGCTCACACCCAGGGTTCCAGCTGCTCGGGGCGGGGCTGAGACCCTGGGATCCCTCCCCTCCTCCCCACCCCCACCAGCACCAATGTCCTGCCACCACCCATCTGCCCACAGGCCCCCAACAAACTACTCTGGCTGATTCGTCTCTGCGGCTTTTAGCGTCTTGCACTCCAGGTTGACTGCTGAAGAGCAGCAATCCTTCCTGGAAAATCCCCAAAAATAGTACAGCGACACTGGCTTATTTCGCCAGCGTGGTCCAGCTCCAGCTCCCCTGGGGTCCCCGAGCCCTCCAGGGGTGAGTCCTGAGTGCAGAGCCAAGAGTCAGCCCTGAGCACCTCTGCCTGCCACCCCCCACCCCCGGTTAAAAATAAAAAAAAGCAACAAAATCTTAACAGCGGGGTGCTTCAGACTTTCCGCCCCCCGCCTCTCCAAATGCTAGCCAGTGGGGAAGAGCCGAGAAAGCGGGCCCGGCTGACTGATTAGCTCTCTCGCCTGAAGAGTAATGGGCTTTCCCGAAATAGAACAAACGAGATTAACAGGCCTCCGCTTCCTACGTCACGGGGTCTGTGCTGACGCCTCGGCCCCCGGCTTGGGCTTCCCATCAGCCCCCTGAGTCCCCAGCCACCCTGGGTCCGAGAAACAGCCCGATTGTCTTGCTCTGAGTCGACAGGGATGGAGCTTCCCCACCCACCTCCCACCCCCATCCCGCACCCCATTCTGACCTCGTCCCCCCCCAGTGCTGGAGGAATGAGGGGGAAACGGCAGCGAGGGCAGCCTCCCCCCCACCCAGAACACAGGCGGATGTCACGTATCAGATGCGTGAGGTAGTTTGCATGCATGGACAGTGGACTAGGCTGCGGCCACGAGATCCACAGGGGGTTCGAGTCCCTACACGGCCAGAAAGGGTTTGGCGGAGCCCGTGGCACTCAGAAAGGTGCTAAGGAGCCTGGCATCCCCTCTGCCCACCTGGGTGCACAGAGGGCGCTTGGGGCTCCCCTAACATTCCTGGGGTGCAGGAAGCCGAGAGCTGGCGGGGGGGGGGCTCCCTGCCTGCTGACCACAGGTCCAGTGCGATTTGCAGCTCATCCCGGCTGTCAATCGTGTGAACAGAGACGGCTGGTCCTGACTTCTGGTTGGGGAGGGTTGGGTTTAGGGCCACCCCCGGCAGTGCTCAGGGCTTCGTCCTGGCTCTGTGCTCAGGGGTCCCTCCTGGCGGGGCTCGAGGGACGCACCTGACCTGCAGGCACTGACCTGCCGGCCCTGAGTTTAATCGAGAAATGGAAACTCGGGGCTGGAGTGATAGCACAGCGGGAAGGGCGTTCGCCTTGCACGCGGCCGACCCGGGTTCGATTCCCAGCATCCCATAGGGTCCCCCGAGCTCCGCCAGGAGTGATTCCTGAGTGCCTGAGCCAGGAGTCAGCCCTGAGCACCGCTGGGTGTGACCCAAAAATAATAATTAAAAAAAAAAAAAGAAATGGAGCTGCCAGCTCGACTTCGCCTCAGAGGCCCTGGCTCCAGGCCAGGGCTGGCTCTCACAGTCCCTAAACAGAAAGGGACCATTCCCCGCCCCCCCCCCGGCCCACACCTCAACTAAGCATGGGGGTGACCCAGAGGAGGTCGAGGAGAGCTGCCGAGAGAGCTCACCCAGCCCAACGGAGAATTCAGACCAGAATGAATGTTGGGGGCTGGATAGTACAGTGGATAAGGCGTCTGCCTTGCACTCAGCAGACGGGGATATGATCCCCAGAAGCTTCTACGGTCCCCTGAGCCCACCAGGAGTAATTAATTCCTGAGTGCAGAGCCAGCGGCAAGCACTAAACACCGCCAGGTGTGGCCCAAAAGCAAACCAAAAACCCAGAATGAATGGGGACTGGAGAGATAAGGATACAGTGGGCCAGGCACATGCCCTGCACACAGCAGACCTGGGTTCGATCCCTGGCATCCCATAGGGTCCCCCGAGCCTTCCAGGAGTGATTCCTGAGCACAGAGCCAAGAGCCAGCCCTGAGCATCACCAGGTGTGACCTCAAAAGAATAATGATGATGAATCGAGTGAGTGAATGTCGTCAGGAGCAGAGAGGAGCAGGGGCAAGAGAGAGTTGGCACCTCTGCACCTTACACCCCGCAGACAGGAGAGGCCTCAGCCACCCCTGCCCAGCCAGCCCTGGCCGTTAGGGTCACTGGCCTCCAGCACGACTGGCTCCCAAGACTCCTTCTTTGGGGGCCACACCCGGCGATGCTCGGGGGTTACTGCTGGCTCTGCCTTCAGGAATTATCCCCCTGGCAGTGCTCAGGGACCATATGCCATACGGGATGCTGGGGATCGAACCCAGGTCGGCCGCATGCAAGGCAAACGCCCTTCCCGCTGTCCTATTGCTCCGCCCCGAGACTCTGCTTTTTCTCCTGAGAGCTGCCCCGGGCACTCCCACAATTTCTCTTTGGCTCCAAGGAGGCGAGTGGATTTCCCCGGCAGCCTCCAGGAGAGACGCACACCTGCCTCCTCAGAGCAGGCCAGGCAGCAGGTGAGGAGCCGCGGGGAGGGGCGGGGGGGTGCGGGAGCCAGCCTGCTCTGCCAAGTCAGGGCGCCCTGCGTGGGAAACGGGCGGTGGGTGGAGTTGAGGATGAGGCTCCCAGGAGCAGAGCTCAGAGGCGAGCCGGGGGCTCCAGCCTGGAGAAGCTGTTTGCTGGACAGGCCGAGGGCAGAGATCACGCATCGAGTCCACCCTCGTGGACACTCACTCGGGCCTCAGGCACCTCGTGCTCCCCTGGGTGGGTGGTCCTGAGGGTCTGCATTTCCGGAATTAGCGGGGAGGGAGGGGCAGGAACCACGGGGAATTCATTCTTTCCTCCCGAAGAGTATCTTTCCACTGGACCTGATGTCCTTAAAACCCAACCGCGGCAAACACTCACAAAAGGGCAGAAGCGCTTGAAAACCAATTTTAGGGTAGGCTGGAGCGATAGTACAGTGGGGAGGGCATTTGCCTTGCACGAGGCCGACCCAGGTTCGATCCCAGCATTCCATATGGTTCCCCGGGCACTGTCAGGAGTGATTCCTGAGAGTATGGCCGGTGTGATCCAAAAAGCAAAAAACACACACACACACCAAAAAAAAAAAAAAATTAGGGGACTGGCTTCACCAAGTGACCTAGTCCTTTTCCCTTCCTTCATTTATTTGTGTTTTATTTGGGGACTGTACCCACTTGTATTCAGGACTTATTCCTGACTCTGTATTCAGGGATCACTCCTGGTGGTCTTCGGAGGTGGAGGTGGTGGTGGGGGGGAAAGAGGTCATAAGTGGTGCCAGGGATTGAACCTGGGTCAGCTGTGTGTAAGGCAAGTGCGCTACCCACTGTACTCTCTCTCTGGCCCTTCCTTCTTCTCTGGCCTCAGGAGAAGCCTATGGTCCCCAGAACCACCAGACTCAGTCTTCGACAGGCAAGAGTGCCCATAGTTTTAGCTCTGTGGGCCCAGTACAGTCTCAGAACGAGGCAGTGTAGAAAGAACCAGAGGCCACCGCCTCTGTGGGCCAAACTGGCTCCCAGGGCTGCAGGGGACACGTTATTGCCACCCACTCCCACAGCGGGTGTCGGGCCTCGATCGGACCCCGTGCTCCTGTACCTGTCATGGCGTGAGGGACGCTGGTGACCAGAACCTTCTGGCTCTGCATCCGGACTCCCGACTCCGGGTTCTGCATGTCCTTCACCAGCGCTTCAATCTGTAAGACAGAACCGAGAAAGTCTGTGTTCCTGCCGGCCAGGAACCCAGCAAGCGCTGGGTCCACGCGCCGGGGGAACGTTCACTGGGAAACCACCCCTCTGACGAGGGAGGCACGGCCGGGAGCAGAACGTGCACAGTGAAGCGACCAGAGCTCTCTGCGCCAGCCACAGGGACCGCGTGTTTCTGCAGACAACTTCGGGGAAGACGAGTGCCCTAGAACAGATGACTGGCTGAAGAAACTCTGGTACATCTATACAATGGAATACTATGCAGCTGTTAGAAAAGATGAAGTCATGAATTTTGCATACAAGTGGGTCAACATGGAAAGTATCATGCTAAGTGAAATGAGTCAGAAAGAGAGAGACAGACATAGAAAGATTGCACTCATCTGTGGAATATAGAATAACAGAGTAGGAGATAACACCCAGGAATAGTAGAAATAAGTACCAGGAGGTTGACTCCATGGCTTGGAAGCTGGCCTCACATGCTGGGAGAAAAGGCAGCTCAGATAGGGAAGGGAACACCAAGTAAAATGTGGTTGGAGGCCACGCAGGGGAAGGGTGATGCGTGCTGAAAGTAGACTAGAGACTGAACACAATGGCCACTCAACACCCCTATTGCAAACCACAACACCCAATTGGAGAGAGAGAACAAAAGGGAAAACCCTGCCACAGAGGCAGGGTGGGGTGGGGGGGGTGAGGGATGTTGGGTTTATTGGTGGTGGAGAATGGGCACTGGTGAAGGGATGGGTTCTCGAACACTGTATGAGGGAAACATGAGCACAAAAATATATAAATCCGTAACTGTACCCTTACGGTGATTCACTAATTAAAAAATAAACTAATAAAAAAATTTTAAATCATCTTACAATCAAAAAAAAAGAACTGCGAGGAAGAGGGGGTTCTGCTGAAAGGGGTTCTGCTGGGCAGAGAAAGGCAGGGAAGGGTAACCCCCCCCCCCGGGGAGAGGGGACAGGCAGGAACAGCAGCCAAGGGGCCTCTGCTAGCAGTGCCAGGAGTGGGTCTCGATTCCAGCAGCTGTTTTGGAAATGAGACCCAAGAGAGGCTGGAGTGAGAACTTGGCCCCCACATAGGGAAGCAGTGCAGGGGGGTCTTCCCAAACCTCTCGCAATCCTCAGGCTAGGAAGGAAAAGGTTTCCACAGGGGCCGTGTCCAGCCCTGATGCCCTTCCGGTAATGCGCCTGGTCCACTCCTGAGGTCCAGGCAGCTGTGAGCGCCTGCACAGACCCTCGGGGAGGAGGGGTCCCTCCAGCCCCTCCTACACGCCTCCGAGATGCTGAGCGCTCCTTCCCCACCCCCAAAGCTCAGCCACTTGCTGGGTCCCTCCCCGCTGACCTCCGGCGACTAAATGCAAGGACATGGCCCTACACAGCACAGTCCTTTCGAATCCTTGGACCGGAAGCATATGCTCAAGGGCCAAACGAAAAGAACCCCAGGTCCTTGTGCCCTCAATGGGGGTCTCCTTTCTTCACCAACACAGGGACTCGGGCACCTCACTTCCCCCTCCGAACCCCTGTTCTCTGCAGGACAATGAAAGAGGGCGACCAATGGATGCGTCTGATTCTATGATCTCTGAGAACCCAAGCACACAGGGGCCGAGACGTGCTTGCTCAGGCTAAATACATGTGATGTGCTGGGAGAAAGTCATCCCAGATAGAGAGGGGAGCACCAAGTAATATGTGATTGGAGATCCTGCGCGGGAAGGGAGATGCGTGCTCAAAGCAGACTAGAGACTGAACAGGATGACCACTCAATACCCCTGTTGCAAACCACAACACCCAAAAGGAGAGAGAGATATCAAATTGGAGTGCCCCGCCACAGAGGCGGGGTGGGGTGGGGGGGATGATGGGATTGGGGGGGTGGGAGGGATACTGGGTTCATGGGTGGTGGAGAATGGACACTGGTGGAGGGATGGGCTCTTGAACATTGCATGAGGGAAAAATAAGCACGAAAATGTGTGCATCTGTAACTGTACCCTCACTGTGACTCACTAATTAAAAAATAAATTTAAATAATAAAAAATAAACAAATAAACAAATACATGTGATGGATGCACAAACAAATGATGCGGGGGAGGGGGCAAAAATCCTGCCAAGCCCAAATAGATCTTTGGGGGGGTAAAAAAGATGAATTTTTTAATGAATCTCTCAAGGGTCAGCCTTGAAAGGGATATTTGACTCAGCAGCAGGTTCCAGAAGGCACCACAGTGCTGGAGATCTCTCTGGGCCCCATACCGAGCCAATTTCACTGGGGCACCCCAGATGGAGCAGGTGCAGTCTCCCCGCCTACTCCAGATGGAATCCCGGCGACCAAGAGCTTCCACAAGCAAGGCCCAGGTATGTGGACTCCAGAACTAAGTCTCCAGGTCGCATGGTGGTAGCCGGGTCAGGCAGGCCCTCCCCGGCTCCCCGTCCACTCTTGATACCGGATGTCACGCCCACAACCCGCCTCCAAACGCCATCTTAACACACCCACAGCCCTGGTCCAGAGACTCCTAATTGAATCCCAAAACGGATTAGCTCCCTACAGAGATGTCTCTGGAACCCAACCATGTGCAATCTTAGAACTCCAGAAGCAGGCGGCCTCTCATGATATGCAAAATGAGCAATGGAAAAGAAATGGTCTAGCATCTGCCCCTGGCAGGCAGGCGTGAATGGTGGTGGGAAGATTCGAGCAGAATATAATATCCGAAAGTAGAGAGAGAGTATTGGGGAAAACTGTCTGCCATAGAGGCAGGGTGAGGACTGGGATGGGGGGGGGGCGTAGGGGATAATGGGGAAAATTTGCACTGGTGGAGGGGTAGGTGTTTGATCATTGTATGGCTGAAACTCAAACATGAAAGCTTTGTAATTGTGGTTCACGGTGACGAAAGAGAGAAAGAAAGAAAGAAAGAAAGAAAGAAAGAAAGAAAGAAAGAAAGAAAGAAAGAAAGAAAGAAGGAAGGAAGGAAGGAAGGAAGGAAGGAAGGAAGGAAGGAAGGAAGGAAGGAAGGAAGGAAGGAAGGAAGGAAGGAAGGAAGGAAGGAAGGAAGGGATATTTACAAGTAGCTCCTGGGGAGATGAAATTAGTGGGAAATGTGCTTGGTTTATGTGGCTTTCTGAAAACCTCCTTCCCCACCTTAGTGTCTCCTGATAGTCTCTGAGTTCACTAAATTGTTTCCCGACGGCAGCTGGGAGCTGTCAGGCTATGTCTCTCTCCAGAGTGCTGGAGATGCCCCATGATGGATAAGCTACTGCTACACATCGGCCTCATGCTTATCTGATGATCTGTCCAGCCTCTGAGGCAGCCACCCAGGATGATTTCATTACGGCCCCAGGAATCAATAAGCGCTAAGATCCATGCTTTCAAAGGAGAGCTATGCCATGGTACTGAGGGAGCCCGTAACCCTAGAAGCTTCCGTGTAATCAATGCATCTTCTAAACTCCGCAGGCTGGGCTGCGCTGAGATGCCCGGGAACAAGAACCTCACTCGACTAAGCAAACACAAGAAGTTTCGGAACCCAAGATAAGAGCCAGGCTGAATGGAGAATACAAGCTTTTGTTTGGTTTGCTTGGGTGGGGGGGGGGGGGAGGGCCATATTTGGCAGTGCTCAGGGCTTATTCCTGACTCTGTGCTCAGAGATCAGTTCTGGCGGAGGGGGGGGCCCCTCCGGGGACCACAGGGGATCAAAATCGAGCCAGTTGCATGCAAGGCAAGTGCCCTACAGTGCTATTGCTCCAACCTCAAGGATACAAGTTAACAATATAAAGATAGTCACAGTCCCCAGAGAGTTGGGAAGATAATTGTAGGGAATTCAAAGTTAACTTAGAGAAACATCAGTGATCTGGATGCAGGAAAATGGCTCAGTTCAAATCCCTGCTCCCGCAGAGAAAGAAAGAAACTAAGGAGGGAAGGAGAGAATGGGAAGGAAAAGGTGAACCGGCACCAGGGAGTCTGTTACACTGGGGGTGTGGGTGAGGGGTAGAGCCCCATGTCCCTGACACAGACTCCACACACTGGAAACGTGAGAGCTAAGCTGCAGCCACTGGAACTCTGGTATGTGCCCGTCAAGTTGACAGGCGGGGATGGGGCAGAGCGTCGGGTAGGGCACACTGGTCGGGGAAGCTGACAGGGGTGGTAGGATTGGTGCTGAAATATTAGATGCCTAAAATTCAACCATCGATAATTTGTAAATCACCATTCTTTTATTTTAAAAAAGTTAACTAGGGGCCGGAGCGATAGCACAGCGGGGAGGGCGTCTGCCTTGCACGCGGCCGACCTGGGTTCGATTCTTAGCATCCCATAGGGTCCCCTGAGCACTGCCAGGAGTAATTCCTGAGCACAGAGCCAGGAGTAATCCCTGTGCATCGCCGGTGTGACCCAAAAAGAAAAAAAATTAAAAACAATTTAAAAAGTTAACTAATTAAAAAAAAATCCCAGCTCCATTGTGGAAGCTAAGTCAATGGCTAAATCTCAGAAGGCCAAATTTCTCAGGGGGTGATAAGGAATGATTATTATAGTGAGAGGTGTGCTGTAAAGGTTGGTGAGTAAAGTATTGAAAGCATTGAGCACTGTGGGTGAATTTTCTCAGGGAGCACTTGCAATGCTCCCTAAGAATGTAGGACACAGCAGGGTTGGGGCAGGCGGGGGTTGGCATGGCTGAAACTAAAGAACAAAACAGGGGCCAGGAAGATAGTACAGTGGGTAGGGTATCTCTTTGCTTTTTTGGCCCATCCAAGCTTATTTTTATTTAATGGCATCCCACATGCTCCCCTGAGCATCACCCAGAGTGGTCCCTGAGTGCAGAGCCAGGAGTAAGCAAGCCCCGAACACCATCGGGTGTGGCCCAAAGAACAAAACCACCTAAACCTTCACCTCAAAAGTAAGTGGGGGCTTTCCTGGGTGCTGAAGCAGAGGCTGACCATCGGGGCAGAGAGGACTGAGAAGCTTCTCTGGGCCGGGACCCCTGGTCCATGGTGGGTGGGAAGGCAGAAGGATGCGGCCATTGCAGTAGACAGCGCGGAGGGTCCGCCAGAAAATGAAAGAAACTGCCGAAGGATCCAGGGGAAGAGATGGAAAAGAACCGAGAGGGAGTTGTTACAACAGCCACTGTTCGCAACGGCCAAGATGTGGAAACGTGAGTGCGTGGCAGGGGGAAAGGCCAGCAGGAGACTCCCGTGGCCTTCGGGTCACGTCCATCCGTCCTTCCAAAGTTGACTCTGCAGCCGGCACTGACGTGGGATACACAGCCGCGCCGGCTCCGGCGAGCCAGCCAGGGACCCGCTCAGGCAGGGGTCTCCCGAGCCAATTCCAGGCATCGGGGAGAGAAATGGTGGCTGCCAGGGGTGTGGGGGGCACAGGGACGTGGGGGGCATGACGTTGTCGCTAAGCAGGATGAGGAAACGCTCGTGTGCTGGGAAACGCTGTTGTCTGCATTCAGGAAGCGGTAAGAGATGGATTCACTGGGGCAGGAGCCACAGCACAGCAGGGAGGGCGTTTGCCTTGCATGGGGCTGACCCGGGTTCGACTCCCAGCATCCCATATGGTCCCCAGGCACCGCCAGGAGTAATTCCTGAGTGCAGAGCCAGAAGTAACCTCTGAGCATCGACGGGTGTGACCCCCCCCCCAAAAAAAAGAGGTGGGTTCACCTGTGAAACGGCAGATCAGGCAAATGTTTCAGGGGGGGGCGGGGAGGAGCCCGATGCATGCAAGGTAATTGGTCACAAGTAGAGCCATGAGGGGGGGCATCTAGAAAGCTCCACCGCCCTCGCCCCAGAGGCGGACAGAGGGGACCACGAGCAAAGCCAGTGTCCGGGGCTGGGACGCCCAATCTCAGTGCGTCTGAGGGAACCACAGTCCGGAGAAATGGCCCCGTCAGGGCGTTGGACAAGGCCCCCGCGGGCACCAGTGCACAGAGGCACGCAGGTGCAGACAGGGGCTGGCACCGCGGCACAACCGACTCTGAGCTTTAGCTGCACCGACGTTCTCCGGGCTCTCAGGGTCGCTCAGGAATAGAAAGGATCCCCTCGGCGACTGCCGGGGCCTCAGTCCTGCACCCGTGTGGGGCCGGGGCCTGGCCATACTGGCCTCCGGGCAGAGACAACCCCAGGAGGTGTGAGGTGACCCCACTTCTCCGGGACGTGGCCGGGGCAAGGAGGAGCCATGGGCTTTGGGAGTGCAGAAGCCAGCTGTCTAGTCTTCAACACACACACACACACACACACACACACACACACACACATACACACACACATACACACATACATACACACACATACACACATACATACATACACACACATACACACACATACACACATACATACATACACACACATACACACACATACACACATACACACACACTCATGTTGGAGGGGGCTGGGAGGTGACCCCACTTCTCCCGTCCAAACCAGGGACAGCGAGCTGCAGTCCCCCCGCCCCTCTCCAAGAAGCCAACCTTCCCCTGGGAGAAGTCGGGGCTCCCCAACCCTCAGGTGTCCCTAAAATTCCCTTCACGCACACCGGGCAGTGTCTCCTGGAAACCGGGTACCCATAAAGGCAGAGAAGCAGAAACCCACCCACCTTCCGATTCAGTCGCAGATTTGACTCCTTCCCATGAAAAAACGAAGGGGGGAGAAAAGAGTTCTAGAAGGTTTGAAAATAACCCTCAGAGGAGGAATAATGACAGTTATTTTTGGAACACAATGAGGGGAGCTTTCTAGGAGGTAAGGTAATCTCCCAGGTGGGGGGTCTGGGGGCTTCAATAGGCCTCAGCAACCCTGGGAGGGAGACCCTTTGGGGTTCCCATCCGCTCTACCCAGTCCTCGGCTCATTTCAGGGGCACCCCCAGCCCCCCAACAAGGAGGAGAGACCTAAGCAACTGCTGGCTGTTGAACTGAGCCCCCCGGTCTCCGATCCAGGGGGAGGTTCGAGCCCAGGTCCTCTGGGATTTTTCAAGACGTCGTGGAGTTCGAGTGAGGGGGTTGGAGTGAACCCCAACCCAGCAATATTGGGGTTCCTTCCAGAAGTGGCCGGGGCACTGGGCACAGGATGGGGAGCACAGGAGGATGCAGGCTCATCCGCACCCCCAGGAGAGAGGCCGCAGGAGACCTCCCCAGCCACACACACACACACACACACACACACACACACACACACTTGGAACCTTAGAAACCTCTGAAGTCTGTGCTCCCCGAGTTGGTCTGGGCTTCCTTTTCTCCCTGGGCCCCGAGGCAGAACCCCAACTCGGGCCGGCCCCCCAAGTTCTGTACGTTCTGAACACCTTGCCTTGCCGCTCCAAACGCCCACCACCCACCACCCCTCACAGCCACGCCCCCCCCTCCCCCTGTCCATCCCCACCTGCAAATGCCACCACCCACCCACCCTCCCGGCACCAGCCAGCCACTGCCACCGCCCAGGCGACAGACGCCTGCACCCGGCTGACCCCGTGCTGAGGGCAGGGCTTGGGGGGCGGGGGAGGAGGGTGCCCCAGCATGACTGCAGGCGTGCCAGAGGGCCCCCACGACGTCGGGGGAGCAGAGGTGACGGCTTTGACGGCCCCGGGCCCACCCTGCACGCCCACGCCGCTCCCCGCACGAGCTGTCACTCACAGCGCCTCATCCCACCGCTGGAATTTTCCTTTCAGCTCAGAAAGCGCCCCGGAGGGGGGAGGGGGAATGATACCCACCCGCCCCGTTCTGTGTGCAAAGGCGGGCGAGGTGACCCCGTTCGTGACCTGGGTGCAGCCTGGCCTTGCGCAGGGGGGTCCCGACACAGGAAGCCATCTCACCCCCCACATCCCCGTGGCCCCCCATCCTGCCCGACCCCCATACCTGGGGTCTTCGCTTTGTTTTCACGCCTCCCCTCTCTGCTCACTGAGCCCCCATCTTGGGGGGCCCTCTGACCCCCCCGCTCAGGCGCCTGCAGGACTCTGCCTCCCTGGACTCCGTCTGTCCCCCCGGGAGGTCTGCAGCCTGGCCTTCCTCCCGGCATCCCCCCCGCTCCGCAGAGACACCTGGGGTATGCCCACGACGGAGGCGGGGAGCAGGAGGGCTGTCCGGGGCACACACAGCAGCACCCCTGCCTCTACCGGCCGCATGTCTGGCACCCCCGGGCCCCGCTGGAGCACCCCCAGGCCTCTGCAGACATTGCCCGGCCCCCCGAGGGGCTTTCATCTGAGCTGTGCGCTGGGAGCGGCTGGAAGCTTCTGCACGAGCTCCGTGGCACGGCAGCACCCCACGTAATTGCTTAATTGCTCCTTAAGGAAACCAGAAAGAGCACACAGATGACTGAGGCCGACACTTGCGGGGTGCAGCGGGGGCAGACGCACCCCACCGTCTCCTCCCACCCGGCCCACGGCCTGGCCCTGGGCTCTGACCTGCCTTCCCGCTGGAGAGCCGCCCCCTTTCCTTCACCCCAAACCTAAGGCACCCCCTGCCCCCAACATAGAGCACAGCACACTCGGTGGGACGTTCGAAGCCCCCCCACCCGTCTCTGAATGCTTCTGTGTGACCACCCACCCGGCTGCCCGCTCCAGGCCCCCTCACCCACCCCAACCAGTCTCCAAGTGGCAAAAAAAAAAAAAATACAATTTATGGGGGCTGGAGCGATAGCACAGCAGGTAGGGCATTTGCCTTGCACACGGCTGACCCAGGTTCATTTCCCAGCATCCCATAGGGTCCCCTGAGCACTGCCAGGAGTAATTCCTGAGTGCAGAGCCAGGAGTAACCCCTGAGCATCACCAAGTATGACCCAAAAAGCAAAATAATAATAATAATAATAATAATAATAAAACATGTCTCTAGACACCGCACCTTTCACGCATCCCACTTGCCATTGCGGGACCCAGCCCTCCTCTTCCCACCCTTTGGGCAAAAGGAACCGGCGACCTTTCACCCCTGGATGTGCTTGCAAACTCTGTACCCTACGTACCCCAAGAAATCGGCCCCACCTCCCAGGAAGAACGGGTCTACCAGATTAGTAACGGAGTCAAACTCTCCTCAGGTGCCTTTCTGGGAGGCCGGGGAGGCCCGTGGTTTCATTCCCACAGGTGCCAGCCCCCCCCACAGTGACGCATGTCCAGGGGATGAGTGGACTCTACTAGAGTCCACTGATCTCCTTCTTTGCTCTTTTTCTTTTTTCTTCTTTTTGGGTCACACCCGGCAACGCTCAGGGGTTCCTCCTGGCTCTGCACTCGGGAATCACTCCTGGCGGTGCTCAGGGATGCCAGGGCTGGAACCCAGGTCAGCCACAGGCAAGGCAAAAGTTCTCCCCGCTGGACTGTCGCTCCAGCCCCTGCTGACCTCCTGCTAACTCTGCATCTGTCCACCCATCCCAGGCCCACGAAGATTCCAAAAGCTTCCGGGAGAGCCAGAGAGGTTGACCAGAAGGCGCTTCTGCGAGATTCCCACCCACATCCGTCCTGGGGGGATGTCAGGGGCTGCGGGCGTGGGCAGGGAGGGTGACCTGGAGTGGGGTGGACACTGAAATGATGGCCGTGGGCATGGCCCACTGCAGGGGGCTCACTGACTGTGCCATGAGCTGACCCCTCTTGCCCACAAAGCAGCCGCCTTGAGCAGGAGGGCTCTGCACCCCCATGTGACAAAGCCCAGGTGAGGGGGAGTAGGGGGCAGGCGAGAGGGGCTGGGGGGCGGCTGTCCCACGGCACGGGAAAGGCCAGAGCCAGCCTTGCTGGATGGCCGGGGTTTCCGGGCCATGAGGAGGTCCTGAGGGACCCCCATCCTTCCCCTCATACCAGTGCTCCTTTTAATTTGCAAATCTACCACATCATGTGACTATTCCAAAGGCCTCCGTCTCTCTCTCACAACCAAACCACATGCAAAGTTGGTCCAAGAGCCTGGGGCACCCACAGCCACCCACAGCCCAGCCCCTGCTGCCAGCCAGCGGTCCTCATTTGCATGTCAAACTCTACCCGTGCTTCCAGACCCTGCCGGCCTCTGGGCCTTAGCACATGCCCTTCCGTCTGCCTGGCACGTCCATTTCTCCTCTCTGCCGAGAACCCATACTCAGGCTTCAGTTCTGGGGCCCATGACCCCTAAATCCATCCATCGCCCTCAGCCTCCACCATCCCTCCCCCACCCTACATTGGAGGACAGCCGGGAGAGCAGAACTGCACTGAAAAGATGGTGGTCGGTCCTCCGGTCCCCTGATTCCGCCATGCAGCGGCTCTGTGACACGGGGCATGTGACTGAACCTCTCTGGGCTCCACTTTGCTTCTCCTTGAACACCTGAGGCCAGGTGAGCTGAAGACCCTGAGTGCCACCGCACCTGTGCGTTCATGGAGGGGTATGGGTCCAGGCCACGTCCCTTTGATGGGCTGGTGGCAGGCTCGCCAGGAAGACCTCTGCTTTCGGACCCCGCAGCACTCACCCCTGCCCTCTGGGGCTCTGTGATCTGAGCCGGGGTGTGTGTGTGTGTTGGGGGGGTGGCAAGAGGGGTCCGCTCCCCTGGGGCCAGGAGTCCAGATTCTGTCCAGGTCAAAGTGGATGGTCTTGGGGGTGCTGGGAACCAGCAGGGAGGAGGTACCCCGCGGGGTGCAGGATGGAACCGGCTCCATCCCTGCAGGGGGTGCCTAAGGGGTCCCGGGGGGCTTAGGGGAGGGCAGCGCCCACAGAGGGCAGCTCAGCTGGTGGCTCTCCCCGGGCACAGGTGTGGAAGGGAGGGGCTGGACCTTATTCTGTGAGCAAGGGGTGCCCGAGGAGGGGGTCGGAGGAGAACCCCCACCCCACACCCCCATTTGGAGAAGGAGCCCCCTTTCTTCATGGAGGATTTTGTGGCGCATAGCAAGAGGGAGAGGGGCAGCTGGGGTAAGGAGGGAACACGGGGTGGGGGGGGCGGGCAGGGTGGTGGGGGCTCTGGGGGGAGAGCGAGTAGGGGTATACAGGTGAGGCAGGAGCCAGGCTGCCGTCCAG